>NC_061121.1:200365951-200384336 GCF_002878395.1 Capsicum annuum
GGGTAGTATTGAGGCTGATGTACACTATGATTTTCAAAGAGATTGAGTCAAGTTTAGCTTACTATTGTGGTAAGAAACTAAAACTAGGGTTTATAGTTATGCATCGAGCACAAAAAGTTAAAATCCCAATTCAAGAATGTAATTCCATGTTTTGTGAGAAGAATTGGAAAGGATGATTATGTTAAAAATGAGCTAAAGATTATGTTCTAAGCTAACGACATGCCTGATAATTTATTACAACTATGACAGCTTATTAGATCATGTCATTACTAGTTGATAAAATTATGTTGGTTATTTTTAAGGCAGACGATATGTATTATAAGTAATCACAAATGTGATGGCTTATCAGACCATGTCGTCATAAGTTGAGGAAAGTGAGCCTATTATACTTAAGGCCAGCGACATGGCTGATAAGCTATCATAGATGCGATGACTTATCAGACTATGTCATCACAACTTTGATCTGAAGCACTAATAAACCCCTTTCGAGGAATGTGGAACTTCAATGACTGAACTTATTGTAATATGTGATCTTGGGTACTAAATAATTGTTTTCTCCTACTACAGAGTTTATAATGGCACCCAAGGGAAAAAGGATCCAAACCAGTAAAGAAGGTGACTAAGGGGAGTATGCCTCGGAGACTCTTTTATGAGTCTGATTATGAAGATGAAGAGCCACATCTCATAAGGCAAAGAAAGAAGAAAAGTATGAAAATACCTTCACCACCTCCACAAACTGAGGAGGTGAGTGAAGAAAGTGAATCTGAGGAACCATCAACATCTGAACATATACCTTCGGAGCAGACAGCCTCTGAATAACCTGATTTGGAGCAACCAGATTCAGATAAACCAAGTTCTGAGCAACTCGATTCTGAGGAACCATCATCTGGATCCCCTTCTTCTAAACAACAGGTTGATGACGATTCTCCGATATGAGGAAATATGATTAAATACAAGTGCCCCGGTGTCCGAGAAAGTTCTAGATGGAAAATTCCTGGGGCAAAGAAGATTTTCTATGACGGGCTTCTCAGAACTCAAAGAAGATCTATTAAAAGGCCAATTTTTGAAGAAATGAAAATAATTACTATCGGGTTGAGCAGATATATTTTAATGGAGCAAATATTTTGAGACTACGACTTGGCATGGACTACAAAAGGAGGTGATTCATTTTTCCCTGCACTAGTCTGGGAGTTCTACGTGAACTACTAGGCTACCTTGGAGAAGATGTGTAAGCAAGGGGAAAAAGTAGCAGATCAACCCTTGTTGGAGAAAGTTCCGATAAGGGGTGTAATGGTAGATCTCTCAGAAAGAACTATCAACAGATTCGTTCATGGTCCCAACGTCACTCCTCAGGCCACTTTACCAATATTCTACTCTTGGTTACAGGATCATAATAAACAATGTCCTTGGTTAGCCAACCTCATAGCTGAAGGAGAACCAGAATAGTTGACCAACCAGAATAAAAGAATATTCAAGGCCTCCCTGGCTTAAGAGGTAAGGTTCTGGTGGGGTGTAGTACACACCTGGTTGATGCCCATGGCTGGAGATAATATTCTTGGTGATGATAGAGCAGTGTTATTTGTGAGCCTCATGGCTAAGCTTCACTTAAACTTCGAGAAAATCATTGCTGAGGAGATAAAGATTTGGGTATCAATGCCTGACACTGCATATCCATTCCCAAGACTGATTACAAAGTTGTGTGAGGTAGCCAATTTACCTGAGGTTGCACGCATAGACCAATATATTCCAGCCAGGAAGACCTACAACCCTATCAGGTATGACAAAAATCAGCCTAGGATTATGCTCGGTAAGGGAACAGGGGTTGCCACAGAATCGGTGAGGGTTGCTGAAGTACAACCAACTGTCACTAGCACTGACTTAGCACTTAATGTGGAGGTGCAAGATTCTGAAGCTGTACATTCAACATCCTCTACAAGAGCAAATTTAGTGCTTGAGAATGAACAAACCTTTCAGCTGCTGTTTTATTAATAAAATTTGCCTTCAACCCACTCAATTTTAGGAGAGTGGCAAAACAATCAAAGCAGTGCGAGGCACAACTATAATTTTTTGCACAGTAATTTGCTTCTGTTGTGGACAAGTGGATTAAGGTAGCACTTGAACCCTTCTAGATTTTTCCTGGTTGGATTGATGAGTTGGAGAATAGTTTCAATGCACGGTTAAGAGAAATTTCATTCCCACATCTTGCACTATTTAGAGAAACCCTGGACAAGGTAAAAGTTGATGTTGGAGTATTATAGTAGCACCAACTTATGGTGTATGTGGATCTAGTTGCTGATGAGTCTGAGGATGAAGTTCCCTTACTTGACCTCAATGGGGAACCGGTGAAGCATAGGAAAGAAAAGAGTGATAAAAAATACAAGGGTAAAAGGAAAAGAGCTAACAACAAGGATGAAAGAAAAGCAAAAAAGAAGGCAAGGAAGAAGGCAGAAAAATAGAAATGAAAAAGGCAATGCGAGCATCCAAGGAAGAAGTAGAGAGGAGGGAGAAAGAGCTATGAGCTAGGGCTATAGGAGAATCAGATAGTGGACTCCCTCTAGAGGTTGTGCCAGCCCGCAGATGGCTACTGATGTGAGTATTGCAGCGGAAGACACAGCTACAGGGTCAGGGACCCATGATTCCTGTGCTTGAGCTACTCCAGGTATACCCTAACCCATAGTTCAGTTTCTCTTTGCATGTACATTCAGGACAATGCTTGATTTTAAGTTGAGGTTGTAGGGTGATTTATTGTAAAATATTATAGTTGACTAGGAGAAATACAAGTACCTTAGGTAGTTAACATATTTTTTTTATTTTTAAGTACCTCTCCAATGGTCTATTTTATAACTGTGTGATATACACTTATGTGTGACCACTGTGCATCTCGTTATGGAATTAGTACTACTGACATGATAACCATTTCTAAATAATTGCATGAACCGGGTGGGTAGTAGCTTGTAATGTACCTATGTGCCATGTGCGTGTCAGATGTTACTTAGTTCCCTTTGTATGCTAAATTCAAAACTTGTCTGGTTAGTCTTGCCTTGGTTGTAGGATAGGGGTTAGGAAAGGATCATAGGCCATTTTAAGATTGTTCCACTTGTAGCCTAAATTACCTTCCCTGTATGAATGATATCACTTGATCCCTTTTTTATCCTAAATGCCTATTCTTTTATAATACCTATCACTTTCCCATTCGTATCACAATGAACCTATTTTGGCCCTAGTCCTCCTTGGATATTGTGCACTTTGACTTTGGCAAATAGCCTAAGTTGAGGGTGGCTACCACAGAGGTGTGTGATATAAAATGAGTATGAAGAAAGGTAGAATAAAAGAAAAGAATAAAATGCTAGGTGCGGTGGAAAAAGAATAAGAAAAGAAAAGTTGTGAAAAAGAAGAAATGATTATCAAAAAGACCGCACCCATCCGGAGTATGTGTGATCAAAAAAGGAGAAAATTAGGTAAAGGTAAATAAGTGAGACCCCAAAAGTTAGTATAGTTCCAAGAAGGCTTAGTCACCTTAAATATCATCGAGTATCATACCAGCCCTTAGCCTACGTTACAAGCCAAAGATAATGACCTATAGTGATCTTAGCTTGCCTATCTAAAAACCTTGGTAATGAAAATAAGGGCAAGCGTATGGTATTTGGCATACATTGACTGGAACTTCTTTTTGAGAGTGAGTGTCTATTGATTGTCCCCATAATTAAAAATGTTATTTCTTATACGAGTGAGGAGGGACTTCTTTGTTGTAAGGGCACACTGGTTATGTTGCTAGTTGCTAACTTGTTTGGGTAGTGTAATATTGGTACATGCATGGTTGTTATTGGTAAGTTGATGTCATAGCTTGATTCCTTTGTGTTGCATTGTTGCTTTTCAGTAATATACACAGTTGAGTTTGAGATGATTGACCTTGGAGATGGTAAATATGTTTTGAGCTAAGATGGATGATTAACTGCCGAATGTGCTTTGTATCCTCTTAGTTATGTTTAAGTTGCTTGAGGACAAGTAATTGTTTTAAGTTGAGGGTGTTGATGTGTCAGCTAATGCTAACACATTTGAGGCTTTTAACTAGAAATAATTGTCAAGTCTTAAGCAGATTTTGTTATTTTTGATTGTTTTCTCTTTGATAATGTAGGAAAGTCAAGATGCAAGAAAACCAAAGACAATAAGAGCAAAAGAGGTGAATTTGGAACAAGTCGCCATGAAAGTGTAGTTGACGACTTGTCTAATAAGTCATCAAATTTGTGATAAGTTATTAGAGTCATCGTCAGCTGTAGACAGTGTGAGAAAGTTGGAGTAGAAGTGTGATGACATCCCCTGATAAGCCGTCAGGTGTGTGATAAGCCGTCAAGAATGGTCAGCCTAAGACCGAGATCATGAAAGTGGAAGAGAAGATGATGATATTTTTGATAAGTCATCAGACTCCTGATAACCCATCAAAGTGTCATTGTCAGCCTAAGGCAGAACTCATTAAACTTGGAAGAGGAGCTGATGACAATGTCTGATAAGTCGTCAGACTCCCAATAAGACGTCACACTTTATCGTCAGCTGTGCAATAAAAAGTTGTACTTTGATATTTGATTCTAAATTTAGCTCTTTCTATTTAACAGAAAGTTTTGAGGTTTTATTATGGGGGGACATTCATTGATTGAACATCGACTTACACTATTTTCTCTCTAGTTTTCTCGGTAATTATACAATTAACTTTTGAGAGATTGTTAGCATAATTTTCTTGGGATTTCTACTGTGATCTAATCTGAGAAACACTTGTTGATATTCATTATTCTGTAAGTTATCATTTATCAAATTATGAATACAAATTGTCTTGTTGCTTTTTTACATTATGAGTAGCTAATTCCGTTAACCCGAGATGTGATATCTATGGGTTTGGTTTTGTAAAGTAACTAGGTGTTCAAGATTCTAAAGGTAGTAGGAACTCCTTGGTAATTCCTCTATTTTACATATTGTCTATTGGTTTCCAATGATAGGTCATGCCTACTAGTGATTTGCTTGAAATAAAAAATCAACCCTAGTAGGAAGTGAATTATCAACAGGGACTTGGAAGCATCAAACTTCCATTTAATAATTAACACTGTAACAAGGTTAATTAACTTGATACAACATCCTGTTATGAAATATAAATTCTCTAAGTTCAAAAGAATTAGGTAATTAAATGTCTAAATAGGTTAAGAAATATTTAGACATTACTTCAACAAAGATAATCTGTTGTTCCTACCCACCACAAGAATCTTGACCCGTTACTAGTGTTGGTCAAATACCAACACTCATATGAACACAGCTCTAGTTTTTCATATAATATTGATTACAAACACTGACACTGAATTGAGAAATAATTACTTGTTACCCATCCAAAAACCCCTATTTACAGGAAACTGCTAACTATCAATTGATTGACTCACGAACAACTTAAATTAACATCATATTTCCTGTGGGATTTGACCCTAACCTAGTTGGGTTATATATTTGACAATGACTGCTTACTCTCTTGTAAGAGAGGTTTAGTTTGAGCGTTATCAATATTGTGCATTAATTTTGAATTTGTTATACTGAATTGGAACCATTTGAATGGTGTTCTTGTTGTTGTGAATTGCACTGCCAATATCTGGAGAAGTTGGAACTTGATTTGCATATTTGATCCGACGTGATTTCCCATTTTCTTAATAGACCAGTGGTCGATAGATCGGCTACTACAGATTTGTTTTTGCTGCATTTTTTCATTTTTATTAATAGACAGTGGTCAGTAAATCAACCACTACAAATTCATTTTTGGTTGTAGATCATAAATGGTGAGTGTTCATAGAGCAGTGAAAAGGCCTGCTTCCATTACTTTTAGCAGTAGGAAGTGAAAAGCCGAAGAAGTTTCCAAAACTTTGAAGCGGAAAAAAACTATCGTCGATGAATCTGAGTCAAAAACTGAATAAAAAATCCTTGCTGATATTTTTGAATATAATGGAAGTAGTGCACACGAGAGTGACAATTTTGTGGATAGTGAAGGGAAAAGGGAAGGGGAAAGCGAAGAAGAAAGTGAAAGTTATAGCGGTGAAGATGAGAACTTGAGAGATAGGGAGACGGAGATGATGATGATCCCCTATTCTTGCCAATTTGTGCGAGAGATATCTCCGTTGAGTCGTATGGACTAACAACTTAGATGGATGAGCTAGGTTCTTTTCCTACAAAGATTTTCGTAAGAGCAAGAATGACAGTCTATCGAGATTTTAAAAGGATTCTTGTTGAACAAAAGTTGTATGCTGATTTTATGAAGACTTATTTCAGACACTTGAGGCATATGTCGGAATATTTTAAGTTTAATGGAAAGATGGTCCATTATGTGTTGTTACGACGTATCAAAAATAATAAAAAACTACATGAAATTTGGTTTTGTATGAATGGTAAGACAACTTGTTTTGGCTTAAAGGAATTTACTCAGATTACGGGGCTAAATTGTTTAGCATATCCCCGTGAATAAAAAATGAACGAAGTCCTCCAAAATGGCAAAAGTTTTCATTTTAAGGTGAAGAAGAACAAAAGCATTACTGCCTCAAGGTTGGTTAGCCTGATCAAAGGTAATAGGTTGACTAATCAACAAAAGTTGAAGTGCGCTTTGGTTTGTTTCATGCACTCGATTTTGCTGGCAAAAGACCCATCAAAGAAGGTAGATTCAGACCACATCAAGATGGCAGCTGATTTAGATTTCTTCGGGGGGTGGGGGTATTCATGGGGAAAAGAGTCTTTTGGGCTGACGTTGAGCTATTTGAAAAAGAAGATTGATTTGACCAAGCAGAAAAAAGCATTTGTGAAGAGAAATAATGCATCATACAGATTATATGGCTTTCCCTGGGCGTTTCTGGTACTTATAGTCTACCATCTTATTGATTCATTATAGGTTTTACCTATTTATGTAATAATACATAGACCTTATAGATTTACTTATGCATCTATTGATTGCATGTTTGGATATATGAGGCCTTTCCTCATTTGGAAGGTACACTGATAAGTCATTGGATACTCCTTTGCCCATTCCCTGGCTTCTTAGATGGCACACATCGAAGTGTGACAACATAATGGAAGGCGACCTATTTAAGTACAAAGTAAACAACTCAAAGGTCAAATTATACTTATTAGAATATGATAATAATATTCTTATATTAGTGAATGTCGTATAATTTATATTTATTTTTTTATAGATTGTGCACCCGTACCTTACCCCTACCATCTGTGAGATAGAGCAGAGATACATAAAAACATTTAAGTCATATACGGACGAAGTTAAGGATATGTCCATTGATTCCTTGAAGCCGCAGCTAAAAGGCATGACTGTCCTGACTTTATCAGCGAAGGTCGCAGACGAAGACGAAGATTTGGGTGGTCACAATTATGTTCCAAGTCTAGCGCGTACTTGTGATCATGCTGGTTTAAGTGGACTCAAAACTACACCCAACACTTTTAATAATAATGACCTGCGTGAGTGTGTTGCTATGCTCGAGAAAAGTATTCTGGATATTGCTTCTTTTATTAGAGATGAGAGGTTGAGGAGAATGGAAAAGAATAAGAAGAAACATCAAGATGAAGGTAAACAAATTTAGTTTTTGCCCTTCCAATTTAATTTTCTTGCATAATTTTTATAATTCTTTCAAAGCAAAGCAGTTCACCTTGACAATCCTCCATAGACGGCATCAAGTAAACTTTAAAGAATTTGTAGTTGTAGTGACTGACATTACTACAGCAGATGGAAAAGCTGAAGAAGAGAAGAAAAAAGAAGAAATAGAAGAGGAAAAGGCAACAGATAAAGAAGATGCGAAAGAAGAAGAAATAAATGAGGATAGAACAACTGAAGAAGAAGCAGAAAATAAGGAGAAAATAGAAGAATAAGAGAAAAATGAGAAGACAGTTGATGAAGGAGTGGATGAATAGGAGGACAAAAATATAGAAGAAGAGAAGAAATTAGAAGGAGAAGAAGAAGAAGAAGAAGAAGAAAAAGAAGAAAAAGAAGAAGAAGAAGAAGAAGAAGAAGAAGAAGAAGAAAAGAAAGAAAATGAGAAGAAAGAAGTAGAAGAAGAGGAGAAAAAACATAAAAAAAATAAAATGGATGTGATGGCATTGTTAAGGAACTCAATGATGATAATATGTAGTTCAGTGGTTTGGAACAAACAATTCTCTTAATGCTTGTGTTTTTTTTTTTTAAAGATTTTGTTTTATGGATAATTGAATTATATATATTTGGCATGTCAATGATGACATTTACTGATGAAATTATGTTCAGTTATTTCATTATCTTGTTTGATTAAATAGTTGTTTGCATTGTGTTACCAGTTCAACTATTGTCCTAATTTATAGAGGTCGATGACAAATATTATAGAAGTTGTTCTCTATAATTTTTAGACTAAACACACGATTGATTGAATAAATCATATATGTACAATGACGACAAACAAGTTTACTGTTATATGTTGCATTGTGTCACCAATTCAGTAACTATCATGGTTTGTAAAGGCCCATCGATTGTGTCCAGTGTAAATCATAGATGCAATGATTTGTCAATAATATACCGTATTGGTTTATTGCCCTTAGTATCATATTAGGAAAAAAAAAGGAATATTTAATTAATAAAATATTACATAATTGGATTTTATGCAATTGAATGAGCTTAAACAAGTCATGTGATCATATGAGAGTCCACGTAAATTATAAAGGGTGATCAAAGATGTGTGAGGATGGGTATTGGTGGTAAAAACAACATCCTCAGGGTAATGTTTACCCAAAGTACAAGTATGTTGTGGGGAATTCATTTGTTCAACCACAACTTATCATTTGTTTAACCACAAATCATCAACTCACATATGTTTGATCACCACCTTCAATTTATATGGACTCTCATATGAGCACATGACTTGTTTAGGCTCATTCAATTGCATAAAATCCAATTATATAATATTTTATTAATTAAATAATCATTTCAAAATATGTGCTAGTCATGGTCTATAAATAAATATCCCCGTCTAGTTATTTAATTGTGGAAGTAGTTCCCAATCTATTCTAGATTATATAAGGTCGAGTAAATGACAAACCATAGTCTAGCATAAACTACGGACTACTTCATTAATAAATGCACTATATGAGGATACATATTCATAGACCATGACTAGCGTATATTTTGAAAAGGATTATTTAATTAATAAAATAATATATTACTGGATTTTATTCAATTAAATAAGCCTAAACAAGTCATGTGATCATATGAGAGTCCATGTAAATTGAAAGTGGTGATCAAAGATGTGTGAGTTGATGACTTGTGGTTGACCAACCAACATCCTTAGGGCAATATTTAACAAAGCACAAGTACGTTGTGAGGAATTCATTTGTTCATCCACTACCCATCCGCACACATCTTTGATCAACTTCTCCAATTTACTTGGACTCTTATACGATCACATGACTTGTTCAAGCTCCTTTAATTGTATAAAATCTAATTATTTATTATTTTATTAATTAATTTTTCCTTTATTTTCTAAATATGCTACCTAGATCAATAAACCAATGCGGTATATTATTGACAAGGCTTTAAGTCTAGTATTTACAATGGACACAATATATGTCCCTCAAATTACTTTTTCTTATTTAATTATTTATATGTAATCTGCTTCTGTGCTTTACTATGTGTTTGTGTGGTATCTCGTGCCTTGAGCCGGGGGTCTATCGGAAACAACCTTTCTACTTCATCAGAGGTAGAGGTATGGACTGCGTACATCTTACCCCCCCCAGACCCTACTAGGTGGGAAAACACTGGGTTTGTTGTTGTTGTTGTTGTTATTTAATTATTTATATCTTTGACTATGTACTAATATTTTTTGGACCGTTGCACCAACCCATATATACCTTAGCATTGACCTAGTATGGATCTATAAGGTTTAACATCTTTCTAACGTATGACAAGGCATCGATTTTATTTACGGTCTATGCAAGAGGTCCAACAGTATGTTCTATTAGTGAAAAAAATTGCAGTCTGTGATTTACAATCGACACAATTACATTTATTTAATTATTTATATTTCATGAACCTACATAATAGAATCCATCGATTACGTAGATAGTCACGCATAGTTATTGATTTCAGTCAATCATATACTATATCGAAGTGCAATTAATTTTGTAGAAATCCACATAATCGCCGATAGATTAGATTCATTATCCATTAGCATATATGAATTCGTATATATATATAAGATAGATCATTAGTTTTAATGTCTGACAACTGTTTCATTCATCTTCTAATAGGGGAAATTGCAAAATTACAACCAAGAACATAATTGTACAATTAAGGTAGGGACAAATAGCAAGGGCATTGCAAGAAAACTTCAAACACTCATTGAATAAGTTCATTGCAGAAATGATTTAACACCATATTTACAACAAAATATGAGCAAAAAAGGCAAAATAATGAAGTTTTCATATAACAAATTCCCTAGCCATGGAAGCTTCTCTACAATAAACTTATAACTACAACTACAACAATAATTAAAACCTAAATAAAGGGGATGATGGGGGGTGATGAACTCCTCGGGCTGTATTTAAGCCTCTCCAATATTGCCCATAAAAATTGGGTAATACACCAGAGTTCACGGTGGAGGTGCTCCCTGTCCTGATCCAGACCATAGAAGAGACGGTCCAGGTTATTTCAGATGAGGAGAATGTCTTGGCTATGCTGGAAAAGAACCCTCTTTCCTGTCTTGAGTGGAATGCTCGGCATCTGGTCATATTTATCAATTTTTTTGGGTTGAAGAAGATGAATATTGTGTATAGTAGGTTGTTTATATAGACTAAAATAGAAGACTTTGTTCTACCCAATCAGTTGTAGGTAGATGCGTTCGTCGGTGAAATTGGAGGAGATAGCGTATACCCAATCAATGCAGGGTGTGAGTGGATGTGCAACCACTTTTTTGATGTGTCATAATGCTCTACTGTTCATCTGTTTGTTTGAATAATTAGATTTTTTATAGACATGGAATATAATCGATAATAAACTATGTGGCATATAAAAACTAATCCCAACAGTCTTGACACATAATATATCCCAATAAACTATGTGTGTGCTAGGGTTGTATATAAGAAGTAATGATGTGAACCTTGTGTCTAAATACTTAATTTTTCAAGACTTGTGTCAAAAAACATAAAAAAGTTTTCAAATGTGTCTATTTTGCAAAATGGAGTTATCCAAGAAATGTTTTTACCGCCTTAGTAGTATTTTATCTTTATTCATTCGGACAGAAGATTGCTTTAAATAAAAAAGATTTTCAAATAGATATGTCATCTGGTGCAACAGATATCTATTTTTGTTTGAAAATTTCCAATAGCTCAGTCATCTGTCACAACAAATTTCTTTGCAATTGATTTTAAAAGATAATTAAGATCAATTCGGACCAAATTAACAATTTCTAAACTTGTCATTCTTTTCCAAAAAAAATAAATCAACCCAATATAAATCATCCATTTGTGGGAAAAATATTTCATCATTTCAAATCTCGAGTTCTAGCTCTTTTATTTCTCTCTCTATAATACAGACAAACTACTTAGTATATTACTCAATCCTTCAAAACAGATCGATATTAGTCCTATTTTCTATCACATAGTCGTTATTTTTGACTTTATACTCACGTGTATCCATCATTTTCTCTATTTCACAAGCAACAGAGTTAGAGAAGAGTTCTACATTTGTTCATTATTCTGAAAATTAGAACTTTATAGATTATGATAAAAAAAAGACTTTTAGTTTTATTACCTTCGGGAATGGATTAAGAATTTTGAGTTTTGGTGCTAAATAATGTACAAAGAACCCGAGAAAACCCTAGTATTTATCGCAATATTTCATTGACTATCGTGGTATTGTTGGATAGTATTGTGGTATTATTGGTAGTTATGTCAGTATTGGTGGTGGTTTCGATGGTCTTGGTGTTGGTATTGGTGGCATTAGTGGTGGTGTTAGCTATCTTAGTTGTCTTAATATGGGTGTTGGTGGAATTGGTGGTCTTGGTGATGATGGTGGTGGTCTTAGTGCTCGTCTTGGTACTCTTGGTAGTGGTCTTGGTGGTATTGATGGTGGTCTTGGTGTCATTGTTGGTGGTCATAGTGGCATTGGTGGTGGTCTTGGTGGTCCATCTATTGTAACAGTTCGAACATCTATTGGGAGATATTAAATAGGTGTTCAAACAGATTCCCCATCTGTTTCAACAGGTGGAATATTTTAAAAGTTATGCAGACATCAAATATGATGTATTTTTTGTTTTTCTATTGTTTGTAGTTAAAAGATATCTCCCAAAAGAAAATAAATCTAAAGTGGATCAACTTTTGACCACCCCAAAAAAGGCTAGAGTACAGATGGGATGAAATAAGATCAAATTCCCAGCATGAGGCTGTCTAAACTATTAGTATTGACAGGTTTTAAGTTGCGATATCGATAGATCACCCTGCAAAAGTAACTGGTGATCTTGTACTTAAATGTCAGTTGGGGAAACCTTTTGATGAATTTAGGAATATTATGAAGAATAAAAACATAGATAGACCTTTTAAGAAAAGTTATTTTGGACACTTTCTTAAGATGCTTGAGGACCATACTGTCCGTTTCCAAATAAGCATGGTATATGGTCTTCTCAAGCGCAGGATCAAGAATGTAGGGGATGATAAAGATCAAGTACCCTCCAGATGATGTAGTGTGTCTTCTTTAGAGTAAAATAATTTGACTCAAAGAAAGATATTGAAATAGATGTGCCATCTGTTGCAATAGATGGGCCATCTATACTGTAATTGGTGTAACAGATGGGTAATCAGATGTGACAAATAATTCATATATCACAATATATTAACTATCTATTGCTATGGTTCCCTAAACCCATCTCAACAAATTACCCATTTACTGAAAATGTTGCAACAGATGAGTAATCTGATGCAACATATTATTAATCTGTTGTGAGATACAGAGTAGCTGTTGTAACAGATAGATCATCTATTGCATTAGTTGGCTGTGTTAACATATAACCCAACTGACTGCGAATTATTTTTATATGATTTAAAGTATCTGTCTTTTTTTTATAGGTTGTGCATTCTTGGATCGTGCCTACTGAGTAAGAGTTGGGGATGACTTCTTTTATTACTCTATGGGTGTCATACCATCCAAGAAGGTGAGGGAGCCATACATTTCTATAGTGTTGGTTAGGAGAAACAAAAAAAATTGGCCAAATACTCTCCAGCCTGAAAACAAAAAAGATTGCAACTCTCCCTTCTCCAAAAGTTGTTGAAGTTCTGATGCCACTAAAGAAGGTGGACATGTACACGACGCTTGGGTGACTAAGAGAGGATGTAACTACAAAATGCCAAGAATCCCAAGAAGAAGAAAACAGCAGAAGAATACACAGTGCTTATGTTTGATGCCCAAAACTTCAGGAGCATGACAACTACTCTTGTACTCCATGAAGAAGAAGTTATGCAACAGATGTGTTGTCTGTCACAACAGCTAGGTATTATGGCATAACTGGTGATTATTTTATTACAACAGATTAAACATCTGTTGCATAAGTTGTGTTAGCTAGGTAATTTGTGGACAAATTCAGAGAACCTTCTGCAACAGATGGACCATCCGTTGCATCTTTTCACTATGTTTTCTTTTACACAATTACTAACCTATTTAAAATTGTTTTTCATACATTACAGTATGTTGATGAAATTCTCTGTCTCATAAGGGGCAGATAATTAGCGTACCCCGATGCTTATGATGCTGCCGATAGGATAATGGACCTCAACTTTTATAATAATTTCAACAATAGGTACAATTATCTCAAGGATCTGGATAAAAATCCCAGTGGCCCAGGATTTGATCAGTTAGTTTCTACGTACGAATGGGAGAAAGATATGATTAACTATGTTAGAGAAAAGAGGCCATATCCACACGGCAAAAGATGGACCAAGGAAAAGAGAATTCTTATAGTCATGAACGTGGAAGTCAAACATTTTCTCGTAGTTGAGATACTTCTCAAGGAGAGAAATATTAAGGTTTATGACTGCAACTTACTTGTATTCAGCGATGAAGATTTTTTGAAGGTAGAAACAAGGGCATTCACCTTCAATTTTGCTTTTTTCAATGCTTGATGATGCCTTGAAAATTTCTATCCTTCTCCTCTTAGCCACCTTGACCTCTAGTGTATGGATATGAAATCCTTTTTGATGGAATGACACCCCTCTTAGATTTCATTTATTTTACAGAAGCAATTAATTTACATGCAGAACATTCGCTAGAAGTGACAAAATTTATATAACCAGTATGATCATAATCACAATAATTTGTTGTTTCAAAAACTATAAAAGGAGCACCACTACCACTACCATCATCAACAACAATAATCCCAACCTCCAAAATTGTTGTTCTTGTGATGGCCTTTTCTCTAAACAATTCCTTCTTTATTCTATTAATGACCTTAGGGTCCAATAAAGTTTACATAGATCGTAAAGTAAGAAAAAAAGGCATCTTCAACTCTCGATTGGTCGGAACAAGACACGGATGGACAATTTAAAATACATCCGTAAATATATTAGAATGATAATAAAATCATTTTAAAAAATTATTAATTAAAACAAAAACTTAATTAGAATTAGATTTACTGCTTCCTTCGGGGGGTTGAAGAGATCAAGAAATTTTGTATTTTTATCAGTTTTGGACGATAACCATCTCACAATTTTTGGACCAAAAACTTCTTCTTGGTAGTTCACTTGCTGTCTCAGATAAGGAATAGCTTCAAATAACCAAGCCTATAAAATAACGCCAATAAACCAAAAGTATTGTTAGATAAAAAAAGGAGTCAAGTCATAATAAAAGAAATATTTACCATGAAAGCCCATGAAAAGCCATATAAGTTGACTGTCCTTGACATTAACGGAGTCAACAAATATGTGACAGTCATTTTGAAGACTTTATAAGCCCAAGGATAGTTGTTAAATGCATCAAGATCCTCGGAGAGCTTTATCAAAGCAAGTGGTATGTTTTTGTTGACGTATCTCGCGAAAAGAACATTATGTACAAACTAAACCAAGCACATTGATTTCTTATGCTTCTTTGAAAGTCTTTCACCTTTCAACGCTTCTATCAAATTTATGTTTTTGAAGCTTAGACCAACAAGGGACACCAGGTCATCACGATCACATGACTTGCCTTTAATTTTTTTGGGTGTGCGGGGGTGCTTTTTGGGTTAGAATAGGTATAACTTGAGAAGGAGAAGGACGATAACTTTTTAATCCAGTAACTATGACAAACTTCTTCCAACCAAAACAAATAGGCATGCCATAGTAATTTTGCCACACCTCATCCACTTATCTTTGTTTTTATACATAAATCTACGCTTGACAAGATCATATACCATTTTTATTAGAAACAAGCATTGTTGTCCACCGGCAAATCAAGATATTGCCCAAAGCACCTATCCCTGAAATAAGCATCCAATTTTTATTATCGAGGTATTTTTGTAAAGGCATTGAAAGATTTTTCCATGGCTGACTTAACCACGAAGTCACCCATTAAATTTGTGAAACCATCGCACTGCATTCTCACTGGATAACAATCAATGCTGAAGGTTTTAACCAACTCTTCGGTGGAAGGGCTATTAGCATTTAGATCTTCTCTTTTGAAACATTCCTCCTTCCCATGTTCATCATCTTCTGCTCCTGATTAAGATAAATCTTGAAAAGTAAGCTCATAGAGTGGTGGATGTAGCCTAACAACTTCACTTGTTCCTTTACTTGGACTTAATTCAGTTTCTTTTCTTTTGGGATCCATATTATCTAAAATATTTAGGAACCTAAAATAGATTATAATTGATTAATGCATCATTAAAAATAGATTACAGTAAATCAAATATATACAAAAGTAAAATAACAGTTCCAACAGATTACACATCTATTGCACCAGGTAGGATATCTATTGCAACATATAATCGGCCTGTTGCAACAGATGAGTAATCCGTTAGAAATAATAAAAACAGATCACTCATCTATTACACCAGGTGGGATATCTGTTGCAGCATATAACCAACCTATTACAGTGAATTAGTAATCCATTGGAAATAATAAAAATAGATCACTCATCTGTTGCACTAGGTAGGTTATCTGTTGTAGCATATATATCCAACCTATTGCAGTGAATGAGTAATCCATCGAAAACAATAAAAATAGATCACTCATTTGTTTCACTAGATTAGGTTATCTGTTGCATCATATAACTAACCTATTATAAGGGATGAGTAATCCATTGGAAATAATAAAAATAAATCTCTCATATGTTGCACCAAGTAGGTTATCTATTACAACATATAACTAACCTATTGCAACAGATGAGTAATTCATTTGATTAAAACAATAAAAATAGATCACTCATCTATTGCACCAGGTAGGATACCTGTTGCAGCACATAACCAACCTGTTGCAGTGGATGAGTAATCCGTTGGAAATAATAAAAATAAATCACTCATCTTTTGCACCAGGTAGGTTATCTGTTGTAGCATATAACCAACCTGTTGGATCGAAAATAATAAAAATAAACCACCTATCTGTTGCACTAAGTAGATTATCTATTGTAGCATATAATAATCTTTTGCAGCGGATGAGTAATCTATCAAAAATAATAAAAATAAATCACCCATCTGTTACACCAGGTAGGTTATTTGTTGCAGCATATAACCAACCTATTATAAGAGATGAGTAATTCATTGAAAATAATAAAAATAGATCACTCATTTGTTGCACCAGGTAGGTTATCTGTTGTATCATATAACCAACCTGTTGCAGCGGATGAGTAATCTTTCGGAAATAATAAAAATAGATCACTTATCTGTTGGACCAGGTAAGTTATTTATTACAGCATATAACCAACCTGTTGCAAGGAATGATGAGTAATCTATTGGAAACAATAAAAATAGGCCACCATCTATTGAAATAGATAACTTATTTATTGCTAAATGAGTTATCTGTTGGATCAATATTATTTAGATTTCTTCCGAATAGAAGAGTCATCTGCCAAAATAGTTGAATGATCTATTTTGTTCTTCTATTGCATTCGATGTTTAATCTGTTGCAACAGATAATTTTTCTGTTGGATCAGATAGTTAATCTATTACATCAAATGGTTTATCTATTACATCAGATGGTTTATTTTTTGCATCAGATGATTTATCTGTTGCATCGATGGTTTATTTTTTGCATCAGATGATTTATCTGTTGCATCAAAAGATTAATCTATTGCATCAGATGATTTATCTATTACATCAAATGATTAATCTGTTGCATCAGATGGTTAATCTGTTACAACACTACTTTTACTAAGAAAAATAATAAATCAACCCAGCAACACCAACACAACACACACACTAAGAACATCAACGGTGATAAAAAATCACCAACAAATCAAATCAACAGTTCGACAACAAGAACTACTATAACAACAAAAAATTATATTTCACACCGGAAAGAGTAGAGAAGAAATGCCACAAATTAGGATTTTATTCAATCCAAATTTTAAATTTAAGCAAGAAATATTAAAATTGTTATCCAATACTAGAAGAGAAGTTGGCTCAAGTTCCTCTGTTTCTTGATAACTGAAAAGACATAATTTTTTACTTGTGAAAGAAGAAATAGGACAACGAAGAACTCGAAGTTGTCTCAAGTTCCTCTATTTCTTCACGTCGATTGACGGTTGAAAGTCAAAACAAACTCGCCCAGCTATTTATCGCTGAATCTTGAAGGAAGAAATTTTGTAAAACTGTTGGTTAGGAGAGAGTTAGAGAGACTATCTCAAGAGAGAGAGGAGAGAGACAGTTGATTTGAAGGAGTGGAGTGTGGGTTGATTTATATTTTTGAAAAGATTAGAAAGTTTTGAAAATATTAATCAAGTCCACAGTTATCTTAATCAAGTTTTCTAATTATGTTTGACCCTTTAAGTTGGTCAATGTCACTAATCCTTCATTCAAGACTTAAAAGACACCTTTCCTTCAATTTTCTCGAGTTAAATGTCATAGTTAGTCTTCATATAACAAGAAAACAAAATAAACGAAATTAATTGGTCAAAATTCAGATGTTGGTAATATAATCTATATATCTAATAAAAAAAAGAAGTTAGCCTAAACTTAAGTCAAGTGGTATATTGAGAACTAGCCACTTGATATTTTGGCAACAAGAATCTATTTTGTTGGCAACAAAATTTATTTTGGTGAATAGCCAATTAGTAATCAAGCAATTTATATGGAAAAAATTACTATGACCAAAAAAGTCATTCCAAAATAAAAAAATATTTCAATAAAGATGTCATTCCTTAAGATATGTGAACAATTAATTTAAA
>NC_061121.1:200384436-200451693 GCF_002878395.1 Capsicum annuum
GAAACAAAATTTATTTTGGTGAATAACCAATTAGTAATCAAGCAACTTATATAGAAAAAATTACTATGACCAAAAAGTCATTCCAAAATAAAAAATATTTCAATAGAGATGTCATTCCTTAAAATATGTGAACAATTAATTTAAACAACATATATAATAATATTATAAAATTAAATATTTATGATTTTACTACAATTGAGTAAATCAAGAAAATATAACAAAAAATTAATTAGTAAATAGTAATCATGTAACTTATATGAATAAGATTATAATAATCAAAGTGTCATTTCAAAATATTTAAAAATATTATGAAAAAGATGTTATCCCTAAAAAAAATATATACAGTTAATTTAAATAATAATATTATTTAAAAAATATTTATGATTTCACTATAATTTAGTAAATCGAGAAAGTATTACAAAAAAATTAACTAGAGAATAATTAATTAATAATCAATAAACTTTTATGAAAAAGATTATTATGACAAATGAATCCTTCCAAAATTAAAAATATTATGAAAAGATGTCTTAATTCAAAATGTGTATCTAATTAATCTAAAAAACAATATTATATATATATAAAAAGAACATTTATGATTTGATTACTATTGACTAAATTAAGGACGTATCAAGAAATATCAATTAAGAGAATAACCAATTAGTAATCAGACAACTTATATGGAAAAAAAATATAATAATCAAAGAGTTATTCCAAAATTAAAAATATTATGAAAAAGATGTGATCCCTCAAATGGTAACTTTGGACTACAAAATGGAAGAAATTTATTTCAATATATTTCAAGTAATTTTACTTTAAAAAATATACATTCATATTTATTGGAAGAATTTTCATTTGATATATTTTAAGTAATCTATTTTAAAACAATATACATTCATATTTAATGAAAGGATTTTCATAATTAAGAATAACTATCAATGAGTAATTACACTATCATTCTATATTAGAAAATGAATAAATGATCGTCTTGCATTTAAAAGGATAGTAGATTGAAAAATAAATAAATATTAATTTTTTTTTAAATGAATATTACTACACAAAAAAGATTGCATAATGTTGATCGAAAATAACTTCTAAAATTACATAGTCCTAATTAATATTTGAAGTCAAATAAAATTTTTCCTCACAAAGTTATTCTTTAATTGGCCAATTATATAACCTTATATATGTCTGTAAGAATAATTTTGGATTTTAAAATAATCAAATTTGAAAAAGATTCTTTGTTTTGACGAACAAAAATTAATTAAAAAATTAAATTATCTGATATAAAAATTTAAATGCTTTGATCAATAAAATAAATTAGGAATAAATATTTTTTAATAATAAAAATATCAATAAAAATTTATAATAGTTTTTATATGAAAAAATGTAGGTGTGAGCTACTAATAAATTAGAATATATGCAATTGAAGTATTATCATAAAATGAATATTTATATGAAAAATATTTATTATTTCATTCAATGTAAGTCAATTAAGGAAGCATGACAAAATTGATTGAGAAATATAATTATATAAATATAAAATGACATACAATTAACAATTATATACATATATGAAAAAGAATATTGTACCAACTGCAGGTAATCTAGAACTTCTAATGCCATAACAATTTACCACTATATAAGAAGGCTACACTTAGTAAAAACTAATTAATTTCTGCCATAACATGTTGGAGAAGATGAATTGTGCAAGTGATTTCTGCCATAACCTATCTTGTCATGATAATCGCTAGAATCTCAATTTACTGTGAGTGTTGTTTTAGAATAGATTTTTCTTGAATTAACAAGTCAACTAAATATATAGGTTATGTTGCATATTCATTTTATTTTCTACATGTTTGTTGAAAAATTTATGAGCTAGTATTCATGTACTTTATGTTTTATAAAAAATATAATCTGTACTCTTGAAAATTTAAGTTAGTGATCTTTTAATATGTCATACATTTTTAAAGACTTATAAAAATTTATCTTGATAAAAAATGTGCAATGAGAATTTTAGCAATAACATAAAAATTTACAAGTTATACATTAAATATGAAGAAACTAATATTGATATTAAATAGTTGATTTTCTTGCATTGCAAATATTGTTGCTTTAGATTTTAGTGACATAATAATATGATTTCAAAAATTAATAAACGATACTAAATTACTAATCCATTGTATTTCTATATATTAGGATTAACACTTGATTTGTCTATACTATATTTCTATACGTTATGATTAACAGTTAATTTATAAATTAAATTGTGTGATTTTAATAGTATATTAAAAGATTTGTGATATTGTATTAGGAATGATTGTTAAGTGACCTTAGTACAAAAATGATAGTTGTATAGCTATCTATGAAATTTATTCGATACTAGGATTACTATCTCAAAAACTATATATCGAAGATCTAAATTTGGGTGAGTATCTCGTGGCTGGTGCTCAATGGGCAATGCTCAAATTCAATAAATCAAACACTTATGAATATTAATTTTTCAAATTCATTATATTTAAATTCTTACTCCAAATATTACTGTACTTTTACTTAACATATTTTACTAATGTGAAAAATAAAGTTCATTTATCATTTGTTATTTATAAACATTATGCTACAAACTTTCTTATTTTTTTTTTGTTTTAGTTGATATAAACAGGCAACGAGTTCAATCATGTTTACTTTATATTTGTAACTCCAATTTTGGAATATTGTAGACCTTTTGGTGCAATAATTATTTTGATATACTTTGTACAATATAAAGGATACAGATGAATAAGATTAATACCTTATTGTACTGATGAACATAAGGGGTTAAGTATTAGTTGAATGTTCTAAGATGGGAGGGAATTCAATTTCGATAGTGATTAGTATTTATAATTTCATTCAAATAGAGTAAATTGAGAAAGTATGATGGGGTTGATTGAAAATAGAGTTGAAGAGTGAATATTCAAACCTATGAAGGACTAAACCATTTATTCAAAAAATAAAATAAAATAATATACAATAAGATTCATTAATATTTGTTGGTCCATTATCATAAGAGAATAAGTGAACATTGTATAATCGTACAAAGAGGTTAGGACTTTAGATAATGTTACAAGTTATTTGTTGAAAAATGGTAATAAAAAAAATATGAGAGAGGAAAAATTGACAATTATTGAGACTTTGCTCATAATATTTGCCTTGATGCAAAAATATTTTAAATTTATTAAAAATATACTATGACTAAGATCGTGCAAAGGAATACAAAATTTACTTTGAAAGAAAATATATTAAGACAAAAAAAGAGAAGGGGAAACTCCTTTCTTCCTCTTGATAAGAGGGTGCAAATTAAAATATTTAATGTAAAATAATTTAAATTTTAAGTTAAAATTTTACCGAGAAGCCTCATGTGCATAACTCTAAAACATATCTTTCATTAGTTCTTTGTTTTTGTAACAAATTTAGAAGTAAGTCACTTAACTAATAATAATTATGTTAAATATGCATTTTATTTTGTAATTATATGATTTTTTCTACAAAATAAATCAATATAAATCACAATATTATCTAATATTCTCAAATAATTATATTACAATATAATATTATTTGCATGCGGATACTAACTTTCGAAAAGAAATGTTTAAGTTTTATGTAATTATTGATATTGAGTTTAGTATTTTAATAGTTATTTTTCATATTACATAAATTTATTAATTTCAAATATATGAACCATATTGAATAAATTTTTTATTATATAAAATCAATACGATAATAATTTCTATAATTAATTTCATTTGATATCGGCTGCGCATCGGGCGGGTACTAATACTAGTTATAAGGAATAGCAAAGGCTATTTCTTACCGCATAGATGACAGATTTTACAAGAGAAGCCATCCAGGATTAGAAATCACTTCTTCCTTACTAGAACAAGAAATATCTGATGTTACCTTAAGATAATTGAATATTTTCTTAATTTACTTTTATTAATTATACTTTGAAAGGAGCTCATGGACTTGATACATTGTATAACAATCTTGGTCATACTTGTGCGTAGTGTAAAGCAGATGCTTACTAGGCTAGATCCAAAGTTGATAAAAGATCTGCAATTGGCTATTGGAGGGAACCTAATACCATAGAGGAGTAAGAAGCAAGGTGTTGTATCTCGATCTAGTGCAGAATTTGAGTACAATGTTATGTCACAGTTTACTTATGAGATTATGTGGATACATCATCTTTTAACATAAATTGGGCTAAAACATCATACACCAACAAAACTCAGGTATGATAATCAAGTTGCTCTTCATACTGTCTCAAATTCGGTATATCATGAAAGAACTAAACATTTTGAAGTTGATTATCATTTTATTCATTAGAAGACTGAGGAAATCTGATTTCCACTAACGACGTGAAGACAAGAGAGAAATGAGCTGATTTATTCATAAAAGTATTGAATGAGACTCGAGTTGATTACCTTGGTAACAAGTTGGACATACTCATAAAGCCAATTACATGTTTCCTTGTATATAATATTGCAACTGATTTCTAGGAATTTAAATATCTAGTTACCTTAGTCAACCTTTTCTTTAATTGTATTTAAGTCATTGTATTCTTTGGATAATGAGTTTAAGTTCTCTGGACTATCAGTGTACTAAATTTCTTACACTATCAGATAATTTCAAAAGTAATTAACCATAGTAACTTAAGAAAATTGAAGGAAAGGTGTCTTTTAAGTCTTGAATAAATGATTGGTGACATTGACCAACTTAAAGGGTCAAACATCATTAGGAAACTTAATTAAGTTAATTGTGGACTTCTCAACTCTCTTCCAACCAACAGTTCTGCAAAATTCTCCCTTTAATCCCCAACGACTTCAACCTTCGGCGAAAAATAGTCGGTCGAGTTTCCTTTCGACTTTCAACCGTCAATTGACGTGAAGACTTCTCCGGTGACAACAACTTTGAGTTCTTTGTCGTCCCATTTCTCTTTTTACAGGTAAAAAATTATGAAGAAACAGAGAAACTTGAGTCAACTACTCTTCTAATATTGAAATATAGATTGAATAAAACCCTAATTTCTGGCATTTTTTCTTCTTGTTGTAGTAATGTTGATTCAGATTTGTTGGTGACTTTTATTCACAGTTGATGTTCTTAGTATGTTTGTATGATTTGTTGGTGTTGCAGGCTTGATTTGTTGTTTGTCTTGGTAAAAATGGTGTTACAACAGATGAAACATATGATGCAATAGATGAAAACATCTAATGCAATAGATGAAAACATTTGATGCAATAGAATAAAATGTCTGATGCAATAGATTAAAATCTGATGCAGCTATGAAAATTTGATGCAACAGATGAATAATCTAACGAATTATTCATCTGTTGCGACAAACAACTCTTCTGTTTGAAAGAAATCTAAACAATATTGATCCAACAAATAACTTATTTTGCAACAGATGAGTGATATATTTCAATAGTTCAGTGATCTATTTTATTGTCTCCAACGGTTTACTCATTCATTGCAACAGGTCAATTATATGTTGCAATAGATAACATGCCTGGTGCAACAATTCAGTGATCTATTTTACTATCTCCAACGGATTTCTCATCCATTGCAACAGGTTTATTATATGTTGTAACAAATAAACTATCTGGTGCAACAGATATGTGATCTGTTTTTACTGTTTCCAATGGATTACTCATCAATTTCAAAAAGTCGATTGTATGTTGCAACAAATAAACTACCTGGTGCAACATATATTTGATCTTTTTTTATTGTTTCCAATGGATTACTCATCCGTTTCAACAGGTTGGTTATATGTTGCAACAGATAAACTACCTGGTGCAACAAATTAGAGATCTATTTTTATTATTTCCAACGGTTTACTCATCTATTGCAATATGTCGGTTATATGTTGTAACAGACAATATACCTGGTGTAACAGATTAGAGATCTATTTTTATTGTTTCCAATAGTTTTCTCATCCTTTGCAACAGGTCGGTTATATATTGCAACAGATAACATACCTGGTGCAACAGATGTGTGGTCTATTGGAATTGTTATTTTACCGTTGTGCATGTTAGATTTACTGTTATCCCTTTTTAATAATGCATTAATAAATTATAATCTATTTTATATTCCTGTTAATTTAAAGATAATATGGCTCCCAAAAGAAAAGAAACCAAATCAAGTCCAAGTAAAGGAATAAGTACAGCACCTCGACTACATCCACCACTCTATGAGCTTGCTTTACAAACGTTATCTCAATCAAGAGCAGAAGAAAATAAACACGACGAGGAGGAATGTCTCAAAAGAGATGATCCAAATTATAATAGCCCTTTCTCTGAAAAGTTGGTCAAAACCTTCAGCATTGATTGTTATCTTGTGAGAATGTAGTGCGATGGTGCCACAGATTTAACGGATGATTTCGTGGTTAAGTTAACCATGGGAAAATATTTCGACGCCTTCAGAAAAATACTTTGAGAACAAAAATTGGATGCTTATTTCTGGGAAAGGTGCTTTGGGTAATATCTTGATTTACTAGAGGACAACAATGCTCATTTCCAAATGAAAATGGTATACGATCTTCTCAAGTGTAGGTTTATGTATGTAAACAAAGACAAGATAGATAAGGTGTGCATAAATTACTGTGGCATGCCTTTTCTTTGGTTGGAAGGAGTTTGCCATAGTTACCAGACTAAAATGTTATCTTCCTTCTCCTTCTCAAGTTATACCTACTCCGACCCCAAAAAAAGCACCCCACACACCCAAAAAAGGCAAAGGGAAGTCGAGTTATCGTGATGAATGGTTTTGATTGTTGGTCCAAGCTTCAAAAACAAAAATTTGATAAAAGTGTTGAAAGGTAAAGGACTCTCAAAGAAGCACAAGCAATCATTGTGCTTGGTTTGGTTTGTACATAATATTCTTTGGGCGAGAGATATTAACAACAACATAAGCGTTGGTTTAATAAAGCTCTCTGAGGATCTTGAGGCATTTAACAGCTATCCTTGGGGTTATAAAAGCTTTAAAATGTCTGTCCAATATTTGTTGACCCCGTTAATGCCAAATAAAGTCAACTTATATGGCTTTCTATGGGCCTTCATGGTAATATTTATTTTATCATGATATGATTCATCATTTTTTTTATTCAATAATGTTTTTGATTTATTGGCGTTATGTTATAGGCTTGGGCATTTGAAGCCATTCCTTATTTGAGACAATAAGTGAACTATCAGGAAGAAGTTTCCTGTCCAAGAATCCTGAGATGGTTGTCGGCCAAAACCGATAGAAATGAAAAATTTCTTGATCTTTTCAACCCCCCAAGGAAGCAGTAAGTCCAATTTTAATCATGTTTTTGTTTTAATTAATGATTATTTTAAATGATTTCATCATCATTCTAATATATGTACCAATTTATTTTAGATTGTCCATCCGTGGCTTGTTCTGACCAACCGAGAGTTGAAGATGCCATTTTTTCTTACTTTACGGTCTGTGCAAACTTTATCGGACCCTAAGGTAATTGATGGAATAAAAATGGAACTATTTGAAGCAACAACCATCATAAGAAAAACAATTTTAGAGGGTGGGCTAGTTGCAGTTGACGATGGTAGTGGTAGTGGTGCTGCTATTGGGGCTAATGATACTCCTCTTACCATTTTTGAAACAACAAGCCATTATGATTATGATCATACTAGCTGTATAGATTTTTCTCAAGATTTTACCACATCTAGCGAATGTTCTGCATGCATGTCAAGACTGCAAGGCGAAACACGATGGAGTGATTAATGCTATTAATGCACTAACTATTTTTGTAAAGAAAATGACATCTAATAGGGGTGTCATTCCATCAAAGAGGATTTCATATCCATATACTCCACTTGAGGTCAAGGGCAGCTAAGAGGAGAAGGAAAGATACTTCCAAGGCATCATCAAGCATAAAAAAAGTAAAATTGCAATGCCTCTGTCTTTGTCTTGCATCGATGTTCAGTGTGCAAGGACCACAGGAAAGAAGAATGAGCTAAAGAAGGTGAATTTACATCACCTATTCCAACAAATGATACTTCTGCTAAAAATTATCAAATAAATATATACATTTGTTGCAACTGTTGTCTAACCTGTTGCATCAAATTCATTATCTATTGTAACAAATAAGTCTTATGTTACAACAGATGGGTCATGTGTTCAAAATTATCGTACTTCTATGATTTACCTATTCAAATTTATCCCGACATATGATCCATCACTTACAATATAAGGCTCATCTGTTGCAACAGATGGACAATCTGTTGTATACCTGTAATTAGCATAGATAATTCTGGCTTTCTAGGTGGATGTCATGGTAGAAGACACTGCTGAAAAGCATAATATCACAGTTGATAATCCATCAACTGCTTCCAAAGAAGAAGAAAAAGTAGAGCCTATCAGTTCGGGAGAATGGAAGAATTATTCGTTTAAAGGGTTCAACATCTCGGACGAGGCTCTAATAAAACTATAACAGTTGATCAATGACTATTCAGAATGGATTATCGATGGTCTATTAAAGAATCATGCCGGCAGGTACATAAATTAATTTTTAATGATATTGGTTTAGACTATTCTTGTTGTAAGAACGTGACATTAATACATATAAATCATCATATAGAAAACAAAATGATGAACGCTACAAAGTGAATGAATCAAGTCTTAGTTCTAATATGTTTGACTTTGTTGTTGCATATTCCGGAATGAAGAATTAGTTCTATTTGATATCACAGCCCCAAACTTGCTGGAATGATGCGGTTTAAATGCCATACATATTACTATTAATTAATACTTTATTTAATTGCATCTATGTATTAATTTTTTTATCATGTAATCTGAAATGTTTTATAATATGTGAAGTACATCGATGTCTTTTTTACTACCTTCGAAAGAAGGCTAAGTTGCAAACACAAGAACAATACAGATACACGACAGGCAACTGTTTGTACAAAGTTTACATCAATAATGCCTATGATAGGTATTGTCAACAACAGCTGAAAGTTTTCCAAAATGAGAAATGCTTAATCAAAATCATCAAAGGTTTTAGCATTCCGGCTGGCTTACCTTGGCATTTGGCCGATGAAGTGTACATCCCAATCAATTGTGGTGATGAATTCCATTGGGTGTTGGCTGTCGTCGTTCTAAAATAGAGGCACATCCGAGTTTATGACTCGATGTCGTGAAGGAGACGTTTCGGGCTATTGTCTGAGATACAAAAGTTGGACAAAATATTGCCTACTTACCTTGATATGAGTGGCTTTTTGAACCAAAAGATTCGTGCTGATTGGTATACGATTGAAGCATACCGAGATAAAATGGATAATATATTTGATTTACAATATGTTAAAGGAATTTTTCAACAAACCATTGGTAGACTGTAAGTTTATGTGTCATGATTTTCACAAATTTCACAACGGTTGCATGAACTCTAAGATATGGATTATCTGTTTTTTTATAATGCAGGAATTGCGGTCCTTTTGTTGCCGCCTACGCCGAGTATTTAAGCGATGCATTACAAGTACCAAATGGTGGACTTGATGCTGGATTACTCCACAAAATATATGCTGCTCTTTCATGAAAATACGGAGAAGCGAAAGCTCAGAAACCATACACAAGCTACAGTAAAGATCTACGAAGATGAAAACTAAATTTCGTAGCACTGGATGAAGAACAACTTGTCCATATTGATTAGATCTTTATAGCTTGAGTCTGTCAATGTAATAACCTATCCTCCTTGCTTTAACTTGTTGGTTTATTTATAGAGTAGATCGTTTGTACCCATAATGATTTTTTTACATTTCATTTATTTGTTGAGTTATTTCATGTGATTTTCGAAGGCTTCGATTTATTTTATGTTATCTATGAATATAATTTAATCTTTAGTTTTGAACATGTTAATTGAAATGGAGCACTAGATTCAAATATTGCAACAAATAATACATCTGCTACAACAGACGACAAATCTTATAAAAAAAATTTGGACATATATTGCAACATGAGATGCAACAGATAGGTGATCTGCTGGAAATTATATAATAGGTCTTCCTACTTTTTTGATTTTCTCCAATAGATTACCGATCAGTTACAACAAATAGATTATATGTTGCAATAGATCATATATCTGTTGCGACAGACAGACTGGAAACATCTGTATAATGCAGATGACCAACCTACTCCAAAATATAATCAATCTATCATAATAGGTACTATATCTATTATGACAGATATAGAATCTATTGCATTATAAAAATTCAACTTGGCCAGACATAAAAATTATTACCACTACATGTTAAGTGAATTGGCTTGAAATGAAAATTTGTTATCGTGTTCGCCTCTGTCTTTATACATATTCTTATTTATACACGGGCTCCTACCATTTAGTTAGTACCTCATATGCCCAGGCCCATTGCATCTTTTCCACAATGGCGTCACACACATCGATTATTTATGTGTCGGTCAAAAAACACTCGATGTATGCAAGGGAGTACGGCCAGCACGCCGCACTTGTTATATTTTTTGGGAGCTGGATGTTCTTATTTAGGACTTAAAAATCCCATGATTCCTTTGTCAAGACTTCATCCGGTAAATGATCCATCACTTACTCTGTGTCAACAGTTTGGGCAACAACTTCAAGAGTGGCTGCATGTGGGTTAAAAATGTCTTCTCGCTAAAGACAGATAAGTTGTAGTCATAAAACTTAATCTTTCTCTCGTATAGTAGTATCTCAACAGCGAGAAAATATTTGACTTCCACATTCATGACTGCAAGGATTCTCTTTGCCTTAGTCCAGCTCTTGCTGTGTGGATATGGCCTCTTCCTCTAACATATTTAATCACTTCTTTATCCCATTGGAATGTAGAAACTAACTCATCAAATACCAGGCCACCGAAATCAGCTATCTCAAGGAGATTAGCGTACCTATCCTTGAAATTATTGTAGAAGTTAAGGTCCATTATCCTATCGGCAGCATCATAAGTATCTGGGTACGCTAATTGCCTGCCCTTCATGAGGCAGGGAATTTCATCAACATATTGTGGTATAAGAAGATAATTTTTAAATAGGTTAGTAATTGTAAAGAATAAAAATACAGTGGAAAGAATCCGATGCAGAGGGTTCTCTGAATCAGTTCATAGATTACCGAACCAACGCAACTTTTGCAACAGATGCGCATTATGTTGCAACAAAATACCTATTACAACAGATTACATATCTGCTGCGTATATTCTTCTTCTGGAGTAGATTGGAAGGCTAGGTTCGCAAAAGTAAACTTACATTGTCATCGTACCACACATGCATATTTGTCATATTCGTTAAGTCTTTGGCGTCAAATGAATGCATGGTGTATTCTTTTTGAACCTTCGTCTTCATGAATTCTTCCAGTTCCTTCTTCTTCTCCTTGCCAAGCACCGCGAATATGTCCACCTTCTTTGGTGATCCCTAAAATTCAACAACTCTTGGAGTGGGAGGATTTGCAATTTTTGCTGATTTCAGAACGAAGAGAATTTTGCTAATTTTTCTTCTCTTCCTCCCAACCACCACTGTAGGAGTGCATGGCTCCCCCACCTTGTTAGATGGTATGACACCCCTCCTGGACTTCAACTCCTCAGCAGCTTCAGCAATAGCCTTTATATTTTCAAAGAGTTTATCCTCTCTGTTCTTGCACACTTTGCATTTGTAATGAGAACATGACGGTGAGAAAGGGTGAAAGGGACCATTGTAAAAGTGGGAGGGACCGATGTAGGGGTGAGAGGAATGACCTGTGCAAGGGGTTTTTTCAAAAGTATTTATTTTTTGCTGAGCACTAATATGCTCATAATCACAACTGGCAGCAGTAGCAGCATCAGGATGGGTGCCACCATCACAAATTATTCCACCAGCAACACCCCAAGAAGAAGCACCCGGAACTGTTGCAGTTTGAGGTTGGCCGTAAAGAGCTTCAACATTAGGATGACCTTGCCTAATTGCTCTTCTTATGGATGTTGTTCCAGACAATTCCTTCTTTATTAAATCCACCGTTGGGTCTTCTTTTATATTAAAAAAATCCATAATAAGAAAAGAAGTCATCCCTAGCTCATCAATGGTAGGCACGATCCAAGGATGCACAACCTATAAAAAAGACAGGAGGTATTTAAATCATATAATAATAATTTACAGTTAGTTGTGTTACATAGGGATCGGGTTACATAGATGTTAACATAGTCAATTTATGCAACAGACGATCTAGCTGCCGCAAGAGCTGAGCTGTATGTCAAAATAGATTAATAATATGTTGCATCAGATTACCCATCTGTTGCATAATTTGCATAGATGGGTAATCTGTTGAGTAGGGTTCAGAGAACCAGAGCAACAGATGTTTAATTTGTTGCAAAATATAGATCATCTATCATAATAGATTACCCATCTGTTATACCAGTTGCAGTTGACGAGTAATCTGTTGCAACAGATGACTCATTTGTCGCAACAGATGGAACATCTGTTTCAATATCTTTCTTTGAGGCAAATTATTTTAGTTGCATAAAGATGTACAACATCATCTGGAGGGTTAAAGAGACCAACCTTCTTAATATATTTTTTGCTGCTCTTTGTTTCAACCAACCACCTAAGGATCCTTGGATGAGAAACCTTAGCTGGGTAATCCTTGAACTACTTTTGAATGGAGGAATGACTTCACATGCCCAAGCCTAAAAAATGTAAATAGGAAGCAAGCAAAAAAAAAACTCATAATAACTATATTCAATATAAATTAATGAATGAGTAAAAATAGTGATCAATTTTACCATGAAAGCCTAAGAAAGCCGTATAATGTGGTCGTCTTTAGCTTTAGCTTTTTCAGTAAATATTCAACAGTCAAGTAGTAGCTGTCATATCCCCAGGAATAATTATTGAATTTCCCAAAATCATCAGCAAACACCAACAAATCATCTTTTATGACTTTCCTGATGTCTCTTGCCAATAAAACGTATTGGACAAACCAAACTAAGCACAATTTCTCTCTGTAGTGCTTTGATATATTTTTATTCTTGAGATCCACCATCATATCCTCCACTTTGTAGCTAGGTCCAACAATGCCCAATAACCCATCTTTTTTACCTTGTATTTGTTGGATCCTTTATGGGGTGTTTCCTTGATGAGAGGTTCTTCTGGACGATCGTATCTCAAGCCCATCACTATGGCATACTCTTTCAATCCAAAACAAATTGGCATGCAATAGTAGTTGATCCAAACTTCATCTATTTTTTTCCACCCTTCGTCAATCCTTCATCATCCCCTATACACTTGATTCTGTGCTTGAGAAGGCCATATACCATGATTATTGGAAAACAGAGAGAGCGAGCCTCAGACAGCTCAAAAAAGTATGCAAAGCAGCTCTTCTTAAAAAGTCCATCTATGTTTTCCTTCATAATACTCTTAAGTTCATTAAAAGGTTTCCCCAACTGACATTTAAGTACAATATCATGAAATACTGTGTCAGGGCTATTCATCGGCATCGCAACTCAAAACCGGTTGATACTAATAGTTTTGATAAAATCATGTTGGGGTTTCAATATTATTTCACGCCCCATTGGTGAGAAGGAGTTATCACTTTCCTCAGCTTTATTTTGCCCTGACTGAGATTGTTCTGGAAGTTCCTCCGAATCTATCTGTACTCTAGCCTTTTTTGTTGGGTGGTCAGAAGTTGATCCACTTTCAGTTTCTTTTCTTTTGGGAGACATCTTTTAACTACAAATAATAGTAAAACAAAAAATACATTGCATTTGATGTCTGCATAATTTTTTTTTAAAGAAGGTAAGACAAATTTTAATAAATTATTCTACGTCACATTACAAAAAAAAAAATACTCTAATGGAAAACCCATCAGTTGGAACAAATGAGGATTCTGTTTGATCTCCCAACAGATATTCCACCTGTTGCAACAGATGGAAAAATTTTAATAAATTATTCTATGCCACATTACAAAAAAAATACTCCAACGGATAACCCATCAGTTGGAACAGATGGGGAATCTGTTTGAAGACCTATTTAATATCTCCCAGCAAATCTTCCATCCATTGCAACAGATGGACCACCACCACCATAACTAATGCCACCAAGACCACCACCAATGCCACCAATACCAACACCAAGACCACCGACACTACCACAAAAAAAACACAAATACCGACACCACCACCAACAGCCAACAACAACACCAGAAACACCATCCAATAATACCACAACAGTAAACAAAACACTGAGAGAAAAATTAGGGTTTTCTTGGGTGCTTCCTACTTCTTTAGGTACAAAACTCAAAATTGTTAACCCATTCTCAAAGATAATACAACTAAAAGTTTTATTTTTCATCATTAACTAAAAGGCCCTATTTTTTTAGGATAAAGAACAAATGTAGAACTTTTCTCAAACTCTGTTACCTGCGAAGACAGATAAAATAATGGATACAAACGGGAATAAAGTCGAAGATAACAACTATATATGGTCGTAAATGGGAAGAAAATTAATCTATTTTGAAGGTTTGAGAAATATATTGAGTAGTTGTTGTTTGTATTGTTGAGAAAGAGAGGGGAGCGAGAACTTCAAATTTGAAATGAAAAGTTTTTTGGGCAAATGGATAATTTGTATGGGTTGATTTGTAATTTTGGAAATGAATGACAAGTTTTAAAATTACTAATTTGATCCGAATTGATCTTGATTAGTTTTAAAATTTTTAAAAGATATAGTTTAATATAAAGTTGATGAAAACTCATTTCAAATCAGAGTGCTCGATCAATGACTCGGGTCGGGATGAATGCAATACCAATACTATGCAATTGCAAAGATTCAATTGGATTTGTAGTTGACCCAGTGAGCTCTTTCATTCATCCCTAGTTCCACCTAAATCAATTTAGGTACTATCACTATCTTAACATTGAGTTGATGAGAACTCATTTAAACTCAGAGGGATTGATCGATGACTCGGGTCGGGATGAACGCAATACCAACACCATGCAATTGCAAAGACTCAGTTAGATTTGTAGTTGACCATGTGAGTTCATTCATTCATCCATAGTTCTACCTAAATTAATTTAGGTACTATCACCATCTTAACATAGAGTTGATGAGAACTCATTTTAATTCAGAGTGATCGATCAACGACTCAGGTTAGGGTAAATGTAATACCGATACCATGCAATTGCAAAAACTCAATTGGATTTGTAGTTGACCCTGTGAGCTTATTTATTCATTCCTAGTTCCACCTAAATCAATTTCAATGTAATCTGTTACAACAAACGACTGAGCTGTTGAAAATTTTCAAATCGATATTCATATCTATTGCAACAGATGACATATCTGATTTAATTATTAAATTGACATTTGCATCTGTTGTGACAGATGACTGAGCTATTTGAAATTTTTGAACAATTATTTATATCTATTGTAACATATGACATATCTTATTTAATTAATTATCAAATGGATATTTTCATCTGTTATCATAAATGACTAAGCTGTTGGGATTTTTAAATAGATATTTATATCTGTTATAATAGATGACTGAGCTTTTTGGATTTCTAAACAGATATTTATATCTGTTGGAACAGATGGAATGTCTGTTTGAATTTTTTTTCTTTTAATTTAAAGCAAGCTTCTGTCCAAGTAGATAAAGTAGTACTTACTACTAAAGCTGGTAAAAAATACTTCTTGGATAACTCAAAAGTGAGTTCATTGAATAGTCTTATCTTGTCTTTTCAATGTCACTTGTCTTCCTCGTGCCCCTCAAATTATTAATAAAATTAATGAATATTAATTAATGAATATTGAAAACCTCCACATCTACGTACACAATACATCTATAGAAATTATCTCCTCTCTTCTTCTTTAGCTACAACCCTAAATTTATTTTATTCAACTCTTATTTTTTATTTCTCCCCTCTTTAGGGTTATCACAACCTTTATTCTCTCTTTTCTCTTCTCTTCTCATAAAAATCTTTTTGGATCTAAACCAATCCATATCTTTCCTCGACTGAAATTGCTGTTTTGATGCCCTTTTTGACATTAAGGTATGGTTTATTATTGCTCTTTCATTTTTGTCTTCTTATTTGCAAGTTGTTTACATCTTTTTGTTATTTAATTACTATTTACCCATATGATATTTATTTAAAATTTTTTAAGGAACTTTTAAATGTTGAATAAATGAACTGAGAATTTTTATTACAATATGCAAAATATGTCATCTCTTAGGAGAAGTTTAAAAGCCTTGTTGGGAGTATCATTTTTTTGTATGTATTTTGTTTATTTCTTTATTGTTGATGCTGTTATTGATGTTGTTGGTGGGGTTGGCGTTGTTGGAACTTGTGGTGTGGTGTTGTTAATGGTGTTGGAACAAAGGATATTGCTTCTTTGTTGTTGATGATGTTATTGCAAAATATATTATTTTTTCTTTGTTGTTGATGTCTTTTATTTGTAGTTTATGCTGTTATTGATATTACAACAGATGGAGAAACTATTGGAATAAATCAAACCACCAGCACGGCTGGTTTGATATATTCCAACAGACTCCAGATCTGTTGCAACAGAATCCACATCTGTTATAACAGACTTCACATCTGTTGCAATAGACTCAACATCTGATACAATAGACACTACATATGTTATAACAGATGGATAATGTTCTTTCTGTGACATCAATTTTTTTCCTCTTCTTTGTAGATATAAGGAACTGAAAGTTGATCAACTTTTGCCCGACCATCATAAGAGACTGCAGTAAAAATGGGTTCGGAGGAATAAGCTGCATGCAAATGAAACCACTTCATATATGAGAGGTATGTATTACTAATAATGTTATCATGAAAACACACATAGAGTACACTGATTTTGTGAATGTTATTTTTACCGATTAGTCATAGATCATTCAAATAAGATATCTGCAATTTTATAGTTAAATATGGTAGGTCCAAACTGATAAGGCCGAGGGACCATGAATACAGTTCTGATACCCTGTTAAGATTTAATGTCGGTTGTTGCTCATGTTTATTTGTCAAGAATTATGAAGGGATCTAGTTTTGGTGTCATTCTAAAGAGATTCAATAGCGATTGGACTAACTTTTAGGGTGTATTGGACTTCTAAAAGGTCTTCGAATCCTAGCACTGCATCTAGCAATAACAAAAAACTTATATAGTTATTGTTCTAGCTCAAATTTATATAGTTGGATTGCTCGAGGTAATGATTATATGCCAGAAGGTGCGGTAGGAGAATTCCCTCGAGGGAAAATGGGTGGTTGATGAAAGACTATATTATCTGAGAGCTAATTGAGGAGGAGACATAGGGTAGAAAGGAATTTCTAGCAAATCTGGCCAATGAAATTATCTTAAAATATGAGAAATCTGAATGAAGTATAAATATAAAAGTGTATCCGGTAATGTAAATCCGTCTGTTGTTTCTCTCATAGAAAAATAGTTCAGATGGACAATTTTCTAGGGAGCTATGACTAGGTAGCGTGGTCGGGATTATTACCTAGATAGAAAATAGCAGAAGAGAAAGAAAGTCGCCTTAAGGAAATCAAGGGTTGAAATATTGTACAGTAAGTCTAGAAAACATACACCAATAGCAACTACAGTTAAAGTAAGGAAGTTAAGCGAAGGCGGCAATTTTTGAATTTTAAATTGCATCCCATGCCTTCTTGTTTGTGGTTCCAATTATGTCCATTATTGTTGACCTGATCGGAACCACAAATGAGATTGAAAGGAAAATTGAGTATCATTACTTCCTTAGCAATATGGTTATAATTGATTGTGTTTTCTTGCCTTAGCATGCTTTCAATATTTCTTGGAGAAAATCAGATGCTTGATATAGTATATGAATCTCGATAATCTTCAAGCTTGCCTCCAGCTTGCTAATTCTGCATTCAAGCTGGTCGTTGTCATCTTTGAAATTGGTATAGAGTTCCTGATCTCTTTTGAGCTCGATCAGAAACACTACCTTCAAAGTTATGGAATTGAAGAAGGCCTTTAGAACATTATTTTTAGAAGCCTTAAAGGATACATAGAGGGTCACTGTGTTTGTTTTAGGTCAAAATGTGTTGATGCACAGTCAAGATGTGGTCCCAACAATTGAACAACTCACTTTTATCGAGCATTTCTCAATGTAGCTTGGTCAACCAATCTTTAAGGGATTTGATAAATTAATAAGTAAGGAATTACGTAACGTTTGATCTAAACCGACTATACAAAGCCTATCAAACGTTACGTAACTCCAGGATCATTATCCTATTAAAAAAATTTTCCCAAGTAGGTGGAAAAATCGAACGATCTCAATCTCTCAGTCTTTCTGCTGATTGCTCTTCTCCAATTATAGATGCCAAGATATCCGTCATTCAAAACTCTACACCATCACCAGAAATGCTTACCAGAAAGTCTGCATTGAGATTACTGTTGATGTCTTCTGAAGACTTATGCCCTGGAAAGCATTTATGATAATGGTGTATACTTTTTCATGGCAGCTATCTTGAAATCTATAATTGGAGAAGAGCGATCAACAAAAAGGCTGGGAGATTGAGCTCGTTTGATTTTTCTACCAACTAGAGTAAAGTTTTTTGATAGGGTAATGAGCTTGGAGTTATGTAATGTTTGATAGGCTTTGTAGAGTCAGTTTAGAGCAAACGTTATGTAACTCCTTGCTTATTAATTTATCGAATCTCTTGAAGGTTGGTTGACCAAGCTGCATTGAGAAACGCTTGATAAAAGTGAGTTATTCAACAGTTGGGACCACATGTTGACTGTGCATCAACATATTTTGACCTAAAATAAACATAACGATCCTCTATGTATCCTTTAAGGCTTTTGAATAAAATGTTCTAAAGGCCTTCTTCAATGCCATAACTTTGAGGGTAGTGTTCCTGATCGAGCTCACAAGAGATCAAGAACTCTATACCAATTTCAAAGACGACAATGACTAACTTGAATGCAGAATCAACAAGCTGGAGGCAAGCTTGAAAATTATCAGGATTCACATACTACAACAAGCATGTGATCTTCTCTAAGAATTATCGAAAGCATGCTAAGGCAAGAAAACATAAACAATTATAACCATATTGCTAAGGAAGCAATGATACTCAATTTTCCTTTCAATCTCGTTTTTCATTCTGATCAGGTCAACAACAGTGGACATAATCGGAACCACAAATAAGAAGTCATGGGATGCAATTTAAAATTCAAAAATTATCGCCTTCGCTTAGCTTCCTTACTTTAACTGTAGTTGCCATAGGCGGAAGTTTTCTAGATTTACTGTACAACATTTCAACCCTCGATTCCCTTAAGGCAGCTTCCTTGATCTTCTACTATTTTGTTTCTAGGTGATAATCTCGACCACGCTACCTAGTCACAGCTCCCTAGCAAAGTGTCCATCTGCATTATTTTTCTCTGAGAGAAACAACAGATGGATTTACATTACCGAGTACACTTTCATATTTTCACTTGATTCAGATTTGTCATGTTTTAAGATAATTTCATCAGCCAGATTTGCTAGAGGTTCTTTACTACCCTATTTCTCCTCTTCAATTAGCTCTCAGATGATATATTCTTTCATCAATTCCCCTTTTCCTCGCAGGCATTCTCCTTTGGCTCCTTCTGGCGTATAATCATCTTCTCCAATAACCCTTCCATATAAATTTGGGTCAAGGGAATTTCTATTAATTTTTTGTTCTTATTTGATGTAGTGCTAGGCTTCGAAGGTCATCTCAGAGGCCAATGTACACTTAAAGTTTAAGTCCAATCGCTATTGGATATTTGCAATGACATTAAATATTGATGCCTTGTCAAAACTTGACACGCATAAATATGAGCAAAAACCATCAGTAATTCATAACAGGGTGTTTGGACCATCAAACTTAACTGTATAATGTAGGATCTTGTTTGAGTGATCAGGGCCTAATCGGTTAAAAACTACATTCACAAAAACATTTTACTTTGTGTGTGTTATCCCGATGACCTTATCAGTAATGCATACTTAACTCCCACACATATGAAAGTGGATCCATCTGTACGCACCTTATTATTCCTAGCCAATCTATGACTTAAATTGAATATGTTACTTTAGATGATCAACCTATTACAACATATAACGTATATGTTAGAGAAATCAAACAGATATATACATCAGTTGCAATAGATTATTAATATATTGTAAGTTTTCTAACCGAAGGAATATATTTTACAACAGATTACCCATCTGTTAGATTTATTTTAAAGCAATTTTCTTTTTTTTTGAGATACAATAATTTATAAATAGGTCCCTCCTTACAAATATGGATGATCCATATTCGTACAAGAAGATTTATATCGAGTCCTTGCGGGAACTTCAAAGGCAGTTTGATGAACTCCAGAGAGATTTAGCTGACTTCGAAGCAAGGTTGAAGAGGGCGCTGTTGCTGCCGGATGAAAAATGTCCGATTGAAAATAATAATAATAATATTAATAATAATTAGGTTATATTTTTTGTTTTAGCGTATGTATTTTCCTTATTTTGTATACCGGATCTACCCAAGGGATTCAAAAATCTATGTTTCATTTGGTGGTCAACTTTGAATTTTTAATTCTTATTTAGTACTTAATTATCATTCTGTTTATTCCTTATTCTCAACATGTCGACGGTTGGTGGTTGGAATTGAGCAATTTGTGTCAACAGAGGTTAATCTGGTGCGAAAGATCAATCATATGTTGCACAAGCGATTATTAATAAAAAAAGGGTTATTATTATTATTGAGAGGGTGAAAAGACATATATGAATTTCCGATTATTTAATATGAAAAAAGGTTTTTAAATAAATAATAAGGAAATAAATGATAAACACAATTTATAACCGTAAAAGAATGGTTATTTAATTTTAATACTTGATTGTGACTTTTCACCATTTTTTTTTGAATTTGTTTTTTAAAATTATTTATTATATAATAAAAAAAGTCACAATATTGGATTAATTAACTTATATGATAAAAAGGTGAAGAGTTGTGACTTTTTGTCTAAAACAAAAACACATCACATATATTCAACAGTGTTGCTGATGAATCAAATTTCCATCTGTTGCGACTGATGTATCAGCTGTTAGAAGAAATATAAAAAGTTACCTTAAAATAGATCGTCTATTTATTGCTACAAATGGTATATCTGTTGCAACTGATGGTTTATCAGATTCAACAAATATACAATCTGTTGCCAGAAAATAAAAATGGTTATTATTTTATTACAGAAATTGAAAATGTGTTTTTTTTAATTTATAAAAAAAATGATTCTTGGAAATAACTAATTAATAATAATAAGCTGAATAGTCATTATTAATTATTAAAGAAATTGAAAAAGTGTTTTTTTTAATTCATAAAATAAAAAAGTTAGCAAATTTGGATTAATGATATGATGATATTTTTTTTTTCAAAAAATAGATTATATTTTGCAACAGATATATAATTGATGCAACAAGTTCTCTATTATTGCAACAGATGATATATCTGTTGTCACAGATGAGTTATCTGATTCAAACGATATAGAATCTGTTGTCACAACTCAATAAAAATGGTTTGTGGAAAGAACTAATAATAATAATAAGTTGATTAGTCATGACTTATCACAATACTTCTTAATTTAATTAAGTCCTTAATTTTTACAATAATAAAAAATGTAATTAATAAATGAAGGTGAACAGTTAGATTATATGTTGCAATAAATAGGTTATATGATGCAATAGGTTTTATATTTGATACAACAGATGGTATATCTGTTGTCACAGATGAGTTACCTGATGCAACAAATATAGAATTTATTGTCACAACTCAATAAAAACGGTTCTTGAAAAGAACTAATTAATAATAATAATCTGAAAAGTCATGACTTATCACAATATTTATTTTCTTAATTTAATAAAAAATGTAATTAATGAATGGAGGTGAACAGTAGTGCCTTTTTGCCTTGCCTCTCATTCAAAGTCAATCCTCTATAAATAGGTCCCTCCTTACTCAATCGTTCATTCAACTACACTCTATTTATTTATTGCATCTCGTCTTTCATATTACACCTGCACTTTCACCACTTTCTCTTTCCTGACTAGGGTAAGTTTTTTTCTTGTCAATTGGTAGTTTACATTGTATTACATTCGGTTATTCTTAAGATCTTTACTTTTGATTTTAAGTTTTTTGTCAATTCACATATATTCTAGATTATGGCTGACCCATTGTGGGATGTTTCTTTTCTGCAAGACGCCATGAATGAACTTCAGAATTAAGTTCATGACTTGCAATGGGAACTGGGAGGAGTTAGAGTAAGAATGCTCTGCGAGATAAGCAGGCTGAGGAGGGCCTTGCTACTTCCGATTGCAGATTGGCCGGCTGACAACAATGATGATGATGATAATAATAATAATAATAATAATAAAAGTAATAATCATAATAATAATAATAATAATTAGATTATTATTTTTCTTTTAGTCTATTATATGTATTTTTATTTATTTTTGTTTAATAAAAAATTATGTTTGATCTTTGTCGTTTTAATCCATATTTAATTTTCATTCTATCTATTATCTTCTCAACAAACATGTCGACGATTCGACGTAAAAAAGAATAATTTAGATCTACAGTAGCAATAACAAGATTTATTTGTTGGGTTTCTGGCAGGGGCTGATGTTTTGTTCAAAATAGATTACTTATATGTTGCAACAGATAAGAAGTCTGATGCAACTGATAATCAGTCTGATGTAGCAGATAAATAGTTTGTTTCAATAGATGACTAGTTTGTTGCTTGGCTTTGACGTTTTAATTCATACTTCCTCCATCTCAAATTAACCGTCCCAAATTGAGATGACAAATTGATTAAGAAAAATAATTAATAACATGTCTAGTATACAATAACCCGCTGATCAGTTGGTGGGACAGTAGACCTTTTTGAAATAACCATTATTTACTATTCAATCAAAATTTCATAAATGATGTTTCCATTTTAATTTGAAGAAAAAGTGCTTAATGCAAAGGGTAAAACATGGATTTTATTTAATCTTTTCTTGATTAATGAAAAAGACAAGTAAAATAAGAAATCAAATTAGGAAATTTGGGATCGGTATTTGGACGTAAGGAATAATTTTGAATTCAGTAGCAATAGCAAGAGTTGAAACATATTGGTTATCTATTGGGTTTGTGGCATGGGCTGATTTGTATTATGTCAAACAGATTAATCATCCGTTGCAATAGATAATTAGTCTAGTGCAGCAGATAAACAATCTGATAGAACAGATAATAAGTCTGGTGCAACAGATAAACAGTCTGATACAACAGATAATAAGTTTGATGCAACAGATAAATAGTCTAATGTAACAGATAAATCTTCTGATGCAACAGATTACTCATCTGATGCACCAGATGATTGATCTATTTAAAATGAGGGCACTTATATTGGATTCATAATCGAGGTTCTATCCATTGTTGGAAAACAACAGTGTACCCAGATGACAAATACGAACAAAAATCATAATTTTACTTACCAAAGTCGCCTATGAAGTAATGCCAAAGTGGAAAGTGATGCAGGAAATAAAAGTTGACCTAAGAAATTGGTCAGAGCAGTAGCGTTGTACCACCACCACAACCAACAACAACAAATAGTCGATAAGAAGAAGATGAAGATGATAATGAAGTAGAAGATGATGATAGTGAAGCAGAATATGATGAATAAAGCAGCAGAAATAATGAAAAACAAAAATTGCTAAGAGAGAAAACAACGATGGATGAGAAGAGAGAAAAATGTGCCTTTTTCTCTCCGTTTCCCGTTATTTTAAGTAAATATTGTGATAAAAGTGTAAATATAAAAACTTGTGGGTTATTTTCAATTTTTTTCAACTTTCTTAATCCATAATAAAGTAATTGTCACATCCAATCAATAATTAAGACTTGTGTCACTCACACCTCAGTTTAAAAGTCTCTTGTCACCTATAGCCCAAAGCCCCTAGTAACTTTGATAACTAATAGTTATTTTCTTTTTAAATATAATTGTAGTTCACCGAAAAAATGTATTAAAGGCAAGTAGAATCCTATTTATATGCTTACTAAAATTATTCCGAATTCCAAATTTGTTTACTATTTTTGATAATTTAATTCTCAATATTATCGTCTGAATCACTAATGAAATTATTTTTATCCTTTGTTTATCATGGAAACTTAATTAGGTTCCAGAAATTTCTTAGTTATAGATCTTTCTTAGTTTGAATTAAATATGTCATTTCTCTTTCTTAACTGCAGTTTAATCTAATTCAAAAAGCTTTACGAATACCAATTATGCAGAAGTGCAAACTGAATGTATGGTGAATTTGGAGAAAAGGGACTAACTCAAAATCATATTATTAAGCTATTTAATTTGTTGGATCTTTACTAAAAAAATAATCATATAACAATTACTACATCAAGATTTTAGATAAACATTACACACATGATGCAAGTGACAGAGAAAATAGATAGATGATTAAATCATTGTAATTTGAGAGAATGAGGATAGATAGAGAGCGAGAGAGAGGAGTGGGGTGGGGCAGTGGCGACGAGGGAAGAAGTAAGAAAATGCAGAGTTTGTATTTTTGAGAAGGAAAAAGTTTTTTAAAAAAAGTAATAACCTGAAATAGCAAATCAATGCCACCATATGGTGTAAAAGATTTATACTCTGACAGTGCATATAATTTAAACTCAATATACACTAGTATTTCACCTAAAATACCTTGTTCAATAGCACTCTTCATATAACAAGAAATAAAATTTTATAAAGTAAATCAATTTGTAAAACCAATCATCTGTGCGGTAAGAAGATAATTTCCAAACTAACTATACAACACAAAAATACAACATTAATTCCGATGACCTATCCCAGAAAAGAAAAATAAAGGAAGAATGCAAAAAGTCTTCTATCTGCGGATTTAGTTACAATTTCTAAATTTAACCGTAGTTTCTCGTTGGCCTTAAATCAAAGCCTACAACACCATAAAGATAAATCTTACATTGACATCTATTTACATATTCATAGTCATCCTCTAAAAAGCTATGAGTAGTAATAAGAGAATGTGTGTAAGCTCATCAGAGGTAATTAGCTAGAGCAAAATTCTTCGCGAAAGGAAACAGATATTAGTTATGAAGCCTACATTCGACTTAAAGTGAATGATCAACAAAATAATACATTAGGAAATTAGAGCAACTGGTTGAGGAAGAGGAAATGGAGTTAAATGAAACTTCTATTCTTCTTAGTTAAAATTATCTTTTATATATTTATTAATTATTTATTGTAAGTTGTAGTAATACTTTTAGCAAATTTGAAAAAAACTAATTTATTTCTTTTTCTAAAAATTGATAATTCATTTTTAAAGTACAATTAGCTTCTTTTTTAGGGTTTGGTATTCCATCCCTCCTAAATAACTGCATTGATAATTATGGTAGGAGTAAAATATGGTCAATAGTTATCTTCATTTATAATTTTTTTTTACCCTTTTCAAAAAGTTTCATGTTTTTCTAAACTCACTTTATTGGAACAATATCTTTTTTTTGCCTATTATCACATATTTCTTTCTTAAATATATTATTTTTTAAAATCATCTTTATTACGAATATATTATTTTGGGGTATTGTTTGACATATTTTCTTAATATTGTTTTGTTATTAAAGTTGATGTCAACTTTAATAATATTATTTTTAATAGCTGAATTGCTATAGCTATTCTATGCTGTATATAAATAGTACAACATAGTACTTTATTGACATCAAGAATTTTTTTTTGTTATTAAAGGTGATATCAACCGAATGAAATTGTTAAACTGTTGAATATATGATATGTTCTACAAATAGTAATTATTTTTCTTATTGAATGGAATGATATTTCGTATTAAATTTGATATAAAATAACTTAAAATTTTTGAATTCGTGAACTTATGCTTTGCGATATAAATCGTATTCCACTATATTTTGATTATATCAAGTATGTTTTTGGTATTAAAATTAATATCAGATGTTTGAAATCAATAATTATGCAGTTCTAGTATTTTTTATCGCTTATCTACTTCTGTTTTGTAGTATACATATGTGTGATTAAAAAATGAATCAAAATTTACATAACATATTGAGTCTACAATTTCAGAAACAAAAAAATTTACATTGTTGAATCTAGAGATGAAATTGTTTTCATAAAATCAACAAAAAACATCTTTCAATATCTAAAAACATCATGTAGAAACATAACAAAAGTTCAACAAGACTTTATTATTGTGCACGATCATTGGTAAAACTTGGTATTCATATCATACATAATTCCATCTATAGAAAAATCTTTAGGTTTATTTGTAAACATAATATATAATTGTTGAGTAATTAATACTCACTAATCGATAAATATATGTTATTAAAAAATTACAACATTTTTTAAAACTCACAAAACACACACATACAAAAAAACAAAAACAAAAACAACATGGTAGCTATTTTATACATAAACAATCAGGAATAACATCATCTTAATGAATTAATGTATGAAAATGATTTGAATTATGTTTCTTTATCTATTATTTTTGTTTGTAATTATTAACAAAATTTTTGAGAATTACATAGCATAAATAAAATCAAACAACTAGGTCATTAAAACATAAAATGCCTGTCACATTCCATCTTCTGCCATGCATTATAATTATTGAATGTAAACTATCACCATTCATTTTTAGCGAATTGCATCACCTTTTAGTATGAAGTTCACTTCAAATAAAATACTTATCAATATTTTATTAAAAGAAGAAGAAGACGATAAGGGGGAAACAATTAAAAAAAAATCGTAGGGGAAAAGAAAAATTATTAGTTTGATAATGAAGAATGAAAAAAATCGTATGAAGAAGGAGAAAATGGTATGTTTAAAGGAAAAGAAAACCATTTCAGAGAGAACAAAGGGGATGATTGATATTTTGATCTTAACTGTCATTTTTTTTATTGGTATGACATCTTTTTTTCTTATTAGTAATGCGTATTTTAACAAAAATATTTATTTTATTTTTTTATACAAAAAAATTTGCTATAAGTTGCAATCTAAAAAGTTTTTCTATATCTAGCATTAAACCATCTAAGTATATTTATTTAAAATTTTTTACCTTCTACTTATCAAAATTGAGTCCAAGGAAAAAGTGGATTTCCTTGTCTGGAAGACTGTTACAGAAGGTGCTTTCTCGAATAAGGAAGTGTGGAATAGTGTTAAAATTCACAGACAGAATGTCATTTTATCACAAGAACATGACATAGAGACATTTCGTTTAAAATGTCATTTGTTAGTTGGAGGTTAATTGAAAATAAGTTACCCTTTACAAATAATGGTGTTTGCAGGTTTGTTGATATGCAAGTGGATTTCTTATGTTCCACAAATGTTCAACCACAATCTATCAACATTTCTTTTTTAAGAGTGATCTACCAAAAAATTTATGGAAGTTTTTTTGGACAACCATTGAAAAATAACTATCAGTCAAAAAATCCAATAATTTTTTTAAATGAATGGTGGTAAGCTAAGGCTACAAATAATGTTCAAAGATGATAATTCATGTTGGTCATGTTATTGTATGATGGGTGATGTGGACCAGTTTTGAGGCTCGTCCTGAGGCAAGGCATTGGCAAAATGCCTTGAGACATAGGAGTAAGACTTTAGTCTTATGAGGCTTACGGCTTAAGCACCTGACTATATGCCTTAAGCATGCCTAATGCCCAATGCTCGAGGTTCTCCTAATAGATCTTAGGTAAATTATGGGTCAAAGTTCTTAATTAACATTCTTAACTTATATAATTCTACGATGAATAAATGGTACTTCATCGTTTTCATCTATATGAATAAGAAGATTGAGAATAACTCAAATAGCAAGTCACTGTATTGCATATTTACTATTTGAAAGAATCATGGGGGTTAATATCATTTAACATTTTTTTAAAATATACTCAAGTAGCTGAATTTTACATATTCACCTATCATTGGTCTTCATATTATTGCCAGACGTCTTAAAAACTCATATTTTATCATTTGTTGTACGTCTCAAGATAATCGCTATTTGAAATGATAATTGTTACAACATATTGAATCCTCATTCTAATCTAGGTAGTCATCTATTTTGAATCAAATAGTAAGTAAATTACTGTATTTTATTATCTCAAATTACCATGAGGGTACTAAAAAGGTTTATTGTATATTTTCTTTTAGGGATGTAAATTGCATAGTATGATAGTAATATATTTTACATTAATGTAATTCTTTTATTATTTGAAAGTACAACTTTTAGAGTTGAATTTCATATCATAGTAGCTATTATAGCATTTATTTATTTATATTTGTAATATCATATGAGAAGTTTTATTTTCTATGAGTGTGTTTGATCATATTTTTAACTGTTTACAACTTTTTCTTTATAACACAATCTTATTATATTATAAATAAAAAATTAAAAGATCCATGAGGCTTATGCCTCATTGCCTCGAATATTATGCCTCACCCCGTGCTAACTAAAATGTCCCGCCTCACACCTCCGCATTTTAAAACATTGATATGGGCAACAAGGCATGCATGTAGTATAGGGATCAAACTAGATTTTACACTAGGATAATGAGCATGAGCATAGAATACAATGGTTTATAACACAACTATGAACAAGGCATTTCTGAAATACAAAAAGAAGTATCAACAGAATCAACTTTCTGAAATTGTGGAGAAGCTAAGGTCCGGTCCTATCATTAAAAGGATGAGCTAGAACAAGCTAATTACAGGAACTATTAAAATAATTATTGATGGTGTTAGCCTCCTACTATACAATTACCAAATCTTTTAATAATGACATGCTAACAAAATAATCATACAGGACCAAAGAGAATGTTCTCATGATGGAAGGCGACTTTGGAAGATCTCAAGATACAAGGGGAGCCTGTGAAAATAATGGAAAGAATCAAATCAAAGAAAGGACAAGACTGAGGGACCTTAATAAATAGAATCTAAAGATATACAAAGAGTAAATCATGGACAACAATCAACAGATGACAGGGTGACCAAATAAGAAAAAGGATCATATAAAATACATAGATATATTTGATATGGAGATGTATGTATGTGACTCCTCACGTTGAAGAAGGAAAAAAGCGTATCATAATGCAAAAGCATATCTGATATGGACGCACTAACGGTATGAGCATCAAGCAAGGAATCTAATCATATCCTTGATTGAAAGAACTCCCTTGGGTTTGATTTTTAAACCTAAGAAACAATATGTATTGAAGATTATATAAAGATGCTGAATATAGAAGACATTCATGCAACTTCACCGGAAACTATCATTCTTGTCTCAATCTTTAGTCTTCACAAAGCTTTGTAATTCTCGATTTACAATAGTTAAAAAAAGAAAAACATTGAGTGAACTTAGTTATACCAGTTGAGATTGTGTCACAAGATCTGACTAAAAGATTAAGAATCGAAACTTGTCACCCTACGGTAACTCTTTAAAAAAGCTCTAAAGAAAATCCTTGCAACCCAAGGGGACTAGAGTAGGCACCGCACCGGTGATTCAAACCCGTATAAATCTTTTGTGTTTTCTCATATTTATGTATTTATGCTTCTTTCTTTATTCTATTTTATTGTGCATACTAACCTGCAGGTGAGTTGACTGAACGACTGACCAGCTGACTCAGAAAAAGATTTTAATCCCCTTCCTCTTGAATTTCAATTGGTATCAGAGAAGATCTCACTAAAAGTGTTGCTTAACTGCACGTGAGTAAAGATTAAATGGCCAACTATCAGATTCCAAGAGCACTCCTTCAAGACTAACACTTATCAACAAGACCACCTTACTTCAATGGAGAATACTACTCCCATTGGAAGAATAAATTCAAGATCTCCATACAGTTAAATAACTTTCACACCTATTTGGTCATCAATAAAAGACCAAAACCCATACCAAGGCTCAAAGACAAGGACAAATAGAAGGACAAGGAATCAGACAACTTTGACTTGGACGACTTCAAAAACTTTAAAATCACCAAGGAACAACAAGAGGTAATTGAAATTAATGCAAGAGCTATAAGTCTACTTTATTATGCAATTAAAGGAGAAGAGTATGACAAGATATCAACATGTACAATGAAAAAATAAATTTGGGAAAAAATTGTAAGTTACCTATGAAGGAACTATCAAAGTAAACGAGTCAAGGATTAGTGCTTTAGTCAATCAATACAAGCTTTTCAAAATGGAAGAAAATAAAGGCCTATAGTCAATATTAGCATGATTTTGCCAAATTGTCTGTGTATCCTTGGGGATGATCTACTCAAATGGACATTATGTCAAGAAGCTTGTACGAATTCTTCCAAAAGCATGGTAAACTAAATGCCATTCTAGAAGATGGAGATTAACACAACATGACTTATGACAAACTACGAGGTAACCTTATTGACAATGAACACAATTGTAATACCCTAGCTTTTGGGCTTTGAATTTTTTTGTGTGATTGTGCTCACTGTCTAGATTACGGCTCAGGTAATGAGTCGTAGGCCCTCTCTATGAGTCGTGTAGTTCCAATCGTATCCAAACCAGTGAGATGGCCTAACATTTCTGTTTGGATCATAACTTATCCCTCATGAGTCATAACATTAGGTCACGAGTCATAAGGTGTGACTTGTGACCATTCCAGTAAGGTGGACCTAAGTTTTTGCTCGAGCTACGAGTCATGGTGACAATTCATGACTAGTAACCACGAGTCGTTACCTAACTCGTAGTGATTGGGCACTATATTCCACTATTTACCATGACTTAAAACCCCTTTTTTGACCCTTTTAACCTAAAATCATCAAGTCATAAACTACTCTCTCCTCTCAATCTTCTAAGTTAAGAACAAGCTAAGGTTTCAAGGGATTGATTATCCAAGCTTCAATTAGTGATTTCTCTTGCAAAATTCTTGTTGTTTCAAGCATTTATCTCTTTCCTAAATTATTTTGATACAAAACATATGTTTAATTATTATAGATTCTATTTTAATTGTAGGATTTTGAATGTGGGTTGAGGGGTTTGGAATAGTTATCATATGAATTGGTTTCCCTATTGTTTTGAATTGGTTATTTATATGTTGTCTTGTATTTTTAAGCTAAATAAATGCATGGGTGAGGGAATTGGAATGGGGAGCATGGGTTTCCCCAAAATTTATGGTAAAATGGTTTGGAATTGGCTTTACCCTCAATCCAACTTTGCTAATTGGTTTTGAAACATGGATATATGCGTAATTGAACTCACTTTTGAAATCTTATATTGCATAAAAGGTTAATGGAACTTAAAATGGTTTTTGGAAGGACTTGGTGGCTATGGATTGATTTTAAATTGGAAACTTTGGAGTCAATTTGGTTTATTGATTTTGGAATAGCATAATGGAATTAACTTTCGAGCTTAACTTTATTTGGTATGAAGATACCAACGGTAAATACCTAATTAAAAGACTCCTTGAATAATGGCTGAGAATGTGTAAATGGTTTTAATTTAGGCTTAAAGGGAGTTGTATAGCTCGCCGTGAAAGGTGGAATTACTGGGGGTGACCAATATTGGAAACCACATTTGCCGACGTGGGGATCTTGATGACCAAGTGCATAGTTGGCACACACACACACACATACACACACACACACACACTATATATATATATATATATATATATATATATATATATATATATATATTGGAATGGCTGGGGTCATGGATTCCCTGGCCTTTCCTTGAATTTTCTTAATTCGTACGACTAACATGCGTTGGGACCCTTTCAGCAAAGGGGCTGAACCCATATATCCCATGGTGCCCTTAAGGCGGTTAGAGCTACATATTCTAGGATAATGGTTTTAACATTCATTCCAAAACCTCATTCCCTATCCTGATATCTTATATATATGTATACATAAATTTGTACATATGGTTCTTGAATGGTTTTGGACTGATTTGATTATGACATTATTTTATCCCTTCCCTGATTTATATGCTAGTGCTCATCCTACTAACCATTCCTGGACGCTGCATTATTTTGTGATGTAGGGTTTTAGGGGTTCTTCAATTACTTTGTGCAGAATTAGGTGGTTCAGGTTTTCCCGCTGGTCAGCTTGAAGTGATAAACCTCTATCTTTTGGAAGAACAGATATTTCACTGCTTTTTTTATGTTTTTAAAAAGTCCCATCGGTTTATTTTCATACTTTTGGATTATTCTTTGTCCATGGTTGGAGGCATGTTCTGACCTAATTTGGTACTTTGGTTTAGAGTCTTTTGTGGATAAAGTAAGGATGGTGACTGTTATTGACTCTTTGTTCCTATTGAGTTATATATCTATCTTTTATGTTATGTTTAGGTTGCTTCCACTATTATATTTATTGTGCTCACGTGACCAGGAAAAGGGGATGGTCTCCGGCCATCGGTAGGCTTAAGATACCCATCGCAACTAGGTTGGGGTTAGGTCATGACAAGCTTGCAATCAGATCATAGGTTCAGGGTTGTTGGGTATCCATAAAGTACCATCGAATTGAGTCCCTTTTATGGGTGTGTAGCGCACCACACTTATAAGGTGGAGGCTATAAGGTATTTAAAATTTTTCCCTTTCTTGTGTTCTACTTTAGGATACAGAGTCTGGTGTCTTGAAATTCCTCTAATCTCTAATTTACTCGCATTTTAGATCATGCCTCCTCGAAGATCTTATGCTTATAGAAGCTCCTGTGGAACCTCTATTTTTCTTGAGGATGATGTGAATAGAACTCACCTTATCTATGGAGTGAAAACCTGTGTAATACCTCGAAAATCCAAACCAATGTTAGAGGCATGTTTTAAGCTCATGCATAGTAAGTTATGGTTCTTTGGTAGTTTATGAGTGAGTTTGATGTATATTAAGGCCTCAAATAACTCCCAACTATTAGACGGATCAAAATATTCCTTACTGATTGAGTTTTTGAGAAGAATATTTCTTTAGTCAACTTTAAACGAGTATATCTTTTGCTATACTAAGAATTTTCCATCTCAACACCTACTAAATTATAGGAAATTAAATTATATTTCCAAAGATACCAATTTCGCCCAAATTCAATACTCGGATGAGAAGTTATGTCACTTTTAGTAAAAAATAGCAGCGCAACACAATAAGGCCGCGATGCGGTGATGGAAAAAATCACGTTCATCCTTTTCCAGTGGACCACCGCGATAACATTACATCACACCAAGGGACAATTTTATGTTATTAAGGTACCGCGATAGTGCCACGTCGTGCTAGGTTCTAGTTTGGAATTGTCCATTTATTGTGACACAACGCGATAGCACCGCATCGTTCCATTGGAAAAAATGAGGATTGTTCCTTTTCTAGTGGCCCAACAAGATAAGCACCGCGTCGTGCCGGAGCCAAAAATTGAGATTTTTCCAATTTTGCGATTTTATTTCCAAGGACCATTTGGTCTTTTCCCATGGCCCCAAATCCATCCAAAACACGTATTACAACCCTAAAGGGGCATTATGTTCCCCATTACTCATAGTTCCTATCCAAGAAACTCATCATCTCTCAAGAACAAAACCTTAACCTTCAAATTAAAGATCAGTTCTCAAGAAAAACCTCAAGAACTCTCACGAATTCATCAACCAGGTATGTTAAATGTTCATCCATGGGTCCCTTTCACCCATGGAGTCCACATATCCAATTTTAAATTCAAAGTTGTGATCTTTACATGTAATTGTGATTTTAATGATGAATTCCCATGAATTGAAACTATATACTATGTTTACATGAAATTGTTGTTGTTATCAAACTCCATATGTTTGAATAATGTTATTTGCTGATTTAAACCATAATTAATTATGTCGATGTTGAAATCATGCTATTACTGCAAGCTTTAAACTATTCCCATGCTTAGCTTACACTATGCATAACAAGTGTTTGATGAAATGTCTACAAGAATGAATTTGGACTAAATGCTTTCATACTATGTCCCCAAAGTTTAGTACTATTTTAATATTATTGCTATCGAGTCTTGGGGGTTATTAATACCCAAAAACTTAACTATTTACTTATCCTCAGTATCTTCAGATTAGTCTTAGACATGTTTAGAGCAATATCAATTCAGTCAGTTATCATGATCAGTTAAACTTAGAACAGTTCAGTATTTTGAGTCAGTTCAGTTCGGAGTAGAATGTAGCACCGAGAGAGTACCGGAATGATGACTTCCTCATTAGTTAGGTAGAGTCGTTAGTAACAACCCCTGTACTCCAGAACTATATAGCCAGCATAGGATTTGAGGAGACACCCATCAGTTCAGACTTGACTACCTCCCAGGGGTCACCCATCAGTTTAAGATTGACACCCTTAGTCTTTTGGGATAGTACATAAGTGGATCCATACAACCAATGTTAGTACCCATGGCATGATATTGATACCCTTCCATCTGGGGTCACAGGTTGGACCCTAATTTGATTATTAGGGCATGTAGGTTAGATGATAGTCCCGCAGTCTCAGTCCAGTAATGAGCTCAGTAATTCACTTTCAGTTTGGCTTGACCATAGTATACAAATATCAGTTATTCATGTAGAAGTACTCAGTATTTTAGTTTATAGATCATATTCAGAACACTTTTTATGCTTGGTCATACATTCTTATTATTTGCAGATTTTATGCATTCTATTCAGTACTTCATGCTATTCATTCAATTAGTTATTACTCTTGTACATGAAACCATGCATATCAGCCTGCCTCATTTAGCACACCAATATATTCAAAGTATTGATCACGTACTCATTTCCTGCACTATGATGCATTATATCATTGGTTCGGATGCTCAGTTCCCGGATCACACATAAACATTCTAGATTTCTAGCCGTAGTAGTGGTGAGTCCTCATATTTCGAGGACATGGTCCATTTAACTCAGTTATTTCATTAGCTTAGTATTTTCCCTTTAGACGGAGCTAGTTGTGGGTTTTTCACACCAGCTCTACAGTCAGTCAGTAGAGGCTTTTTAGACTAGTACAGACAACCAGTTAGTTTTGTTATTATTTTATTAGTTTCAGACAGTTATTTCCAGCAGTTGTTTCCAGATTTATGATCCAGTATTGATTTCAATTGCTAAAACCTTCTAGCTTATCAGTTGTCCTTCCACATATATTATTATATTATTTAGTTCTCACAACAGGTACCAGCTCATGGGTTAGCTTATGATCCCTCGAGACTGTAAGAATCGTGTGATGCCCAGGGTGTACTCTCGGGGTATTACAAACTTGGTATCAGAGTCTAAGGTTTTAAAGTGTGCTAGGGAGTCTGAAAGCCGGTGAGCACCATATTTGGGCAACTTTAAGATCTTATGATTTTGATGTCCCTTATTTCAAGACTAAGATAATTCCCCTATAATGCTTTTGGGATATACTATTAATTCTCCAAGTTTAGTTGTTTTTAGATGTTTTTGTACAATGACTTCAGGTCTCGCGGATTGTAATAAATAGAGGTTTCTGTACTCTATTCATCTTACAAATAATAGTGTCATTGGATGGTTATTAGTTATTGAATCATACAATTTTAGTACTTAATAAAAATTATGAGTTGATAATTATAATGAACTCGAGAATAACTCTTGAGCAAGTAAAAGTGGGCGTAGTATGATTCTTCTTCCATAGATTAGGGTGGATGCCAATTATGACCTTTTGGATTGTGACAGTAGTAACATTTACTTTCTTACAAAGGACCTTCAAAAAATATTTTGAAAACTAAGAGGTGAATTAATTACCTCAATCTAAAATAATGGATAATGAACCCCCATGAAGTTTGAATGACTCGTAGGCGTATAATTTGGCATAATCTTTGCATGTATCTTAGGTTTTGACTAGTAAAAGTAGGTTGACTTAATCATTTGGTCAACAATTATCCAAATCGAATCTTTTTGTGACCTAGTGCGAGGAATCCACATAATAAAATCCATACTGATAACCTCCTACTTCCAAGTGGGTATGCTAATATCTTAAAGCATACCTCATGGTCTTTGATGCTCAAATTTAACTTGTTGATAGTTGGGACACTTAGCCACAAAATCTGCTATGTCCCTCTTCATATTGTTCCACCGTCAAATTTTTCGTGGGTCATGATACATCTTAGTGACACTTGGATAGATAGAATACTTAGAACTATGAGCTTCAGATAATATCTGATCTCTCAACCCACTGACATTAGGAACACATAAACTACCTTCATAGAAAAGTGCACCATCTCCTCCTTGGGAGAAAACCTCCACCTTCTGCTGATAGACTATGTCGATTAACTAACTTAGTATATGATCAATATGCTGCTTTTCCTTCACTTACACCACTAGAGATATTATGAATTGTTCTATATCATTGTTCCACCTGCATATATATCAAGCAGATGAACTCCTAACTAAGAAAATCCATGTACATCTCTAGCCAACTCTTGTTTCTTATTTGCAACATGGGTTACTACCCATAAGACAATCTACTAAGGTATCTGTTACTATATTTGGTTTACCCTGATGGTAAACTACATTTATGTCATAATCATTCAATAGCTCTACCATCTCCTCTAGTAAAGATTTAACTCCTTCGACTGATCATGTATTTGAGGCTTTTATGGTTGGTGAAAATATCAACATGTACAACATATAAATAATGTCTCCAAATTTCAAAGAAGTGAATACTCCAAGTCATGATTTGAATAATTTTTCTAATGATCATTGAGTTGCCTACAGGTATAAGCTATCACCCTTCCATGTGACATCAAAACACATCCAAATCCAACTCAGGATGCATCCAATACACTACAAAACAATCTAACACTTTTAGCTAAGCTAATATCGGTGTTGAAGTCAAATTATTCTTCAACTCTTGAAAACTTTTCTCACACATGTCTAACTATTGGAATTTTACCTTTTTTGTGTCGACATAGTTAAGTGTGCAGTTATTGAAGAAAAACCCTCTAAAACCTCCTATAGTTCCCTGCTAAGACAGAAAGCTCCTACTATTAGATGGAGTAATGTTCCTAGGCCAATGGTTCACTACAGCTATTTTCTGATGATGCACATGCATACCTTCTCTAAAAACCACATGACCCAAAAAAATAATATACTCCAACAAATTGCACTTACTAAAGTTTGCAAACAACTGACGATCCTTGAGGGTCCAAAATACTATTCTCAAATGATCTGCATGCTCCTCCTCACTCTGAGAATAAACATGTATTCAATGAAGATAATGAAAAATATGTCAAAATACTTCTTAAATACTCTATTTATTAAATCCATAAAAGCTACAAAAGCAGTCATTACTTTAAAAGACATAACAACAAACTTGTAGTGATCATACTAAATTCTAAAAGGAGTATTTGGGATGTCATACTCCCTAACCTTCGATTAGTGATATCCTGATCTGAGGTTAATTTCCAAAAAGCAATGATCACCCCAAATCTGATCAAATAAGTCACTAAATCTAAGGATAAGATACTTATTCTTAATGGTAACCTTGTTTAACGACTTGTAATCTATACACATTCTGATAGTATCATTCTTCTTTTGCACGAATGTTGCAGCACCCCATGGAAAAATATTAGTCCTAATGAAATCGCTATCTAGGAGATCTTTGAGTTGTTCTTTCAACTCTTTAAGCTCTGTTGGAGCCATTTTGTTAGGATTGATCAGGAGGAAATCTAGAAGAAGGCCTATCCAAAATTCAATTTCCCTATCAGGAGGAACCTAGATAGGTCTTCAGGAAAAATATTAGGAACTCATTGAATACAGGAATTGATTGGTGATTTAAGGTATCTGGCTTAGAATCCTTAACCTGTATTTTAAGCTAGTAAATAAAATAAACTCTAGATACCATTGGACTACCCATCTACTCAAGGATTGTTTCATCAGGAAACTGAAATCTCATGACTCGAGTTCCAGAATCAAATGAGGCATATCATGAATAGAGCCAATCCATGCCAAGGATGACACCAAAACTAGTCATCTCTAATTCTACTAAGTATGTTGAAGTAGCCTAATTAAGTACTAAATAGGGTGATTCATGTAAACTCTTTTGGCAATAACTAACTCTCCAACAGGAGTGAAAACTGATACGAAAATTCACAGCAATAAATAGGGTAACCTGGATCTAACAACACATAAACATTAATATAAAATACACGAAGTATACCAGTGACCATATCTAGAGAGCTCTTATGCTCCTAATGAAAAGACAGATGATAAAATTGGTTCAAAAGTTGACCCCCATCTACACTAGAGAAAGCGTCTTGTTGTTGAGTTAGGAAGCCTTAATGGGCTACTGAGGTAGTGGATTGAGTCTGAGAGAGAGAATTCCTATTTCCCTATCTTGTGACATAGTTTTACGTACCCAAAACAACCTTTTGTTCCAAATAAAAAATCAATAAAATAGTTCTAACCACACCTTTTGTAGGTTGTGTAGGTACGTCTCCAGTGATACTATCTTATGATTTGGTGGCTGGTTCTTTACATCACTGCTCCTGCTTATACGTGGGTGCTCGTAAACTAGATGAAGATAGTATAGAGGTTGATGAATGATTCTAAGAATGTGAGAAATTTCTCCTACCTAGCATGTACTGGTTGTACTTTAATTGCCCAGTCCTAGCTCTATTAACTTTCCTCTGTTCTTCTTTAACTTTTTGTTTCACTATGCTACGTGTCGGCCATCAGTTAGTAAATATCTATGACTCTTATTAGCATGATAGTACAATATTCTTTAACTACCAAATAAAATACATCCATAATAAACTTACTCATACAAGCCCTTAGATCAGCCATTATCTCTCATACGAGCCATCAGATCAGTCATTATCTCTAAAGCATACTTTGAAAGTTAAGTGAATTTGAGGGTGTATTCGTTCACTGACATAGAATCCCACTTGAGATTTATAAACTCCTTTACCCTATCTTCCTCTATCTCATGAGGAATAACCTATCAAGAAAAGATGCCTCAAACACATCCTAATCAATCCAAGCTAAATTCTCACCCCTACTATCTCTCCACTTTTTAAACCAATTGTCATGACCTAAACCAACACTTGTTTCTCCTTAATCTCTGTACCTAGAGATGATCGAACCAGTTCTTGCACTAGCACACCGCCATTCTTGTAGTCCAAGGGATGAACTCCAAGATTAGCCAAATGGTGAATATCCTTCACCAATTCCTTCTTCCCTTCCTCTACATGAGCCGAACTATCCATGGACAACCTGCTAAGAGCATCAATAACAACATTAGTCTTACCTGGAGAGTAGATAAGACTTATATCAAAGTCCTTGAGAAGTTCAATCCATCTCCTCTGCCGGAGATTAAGCTCTTTCTGTGTGAACACATACTGTAGACTCTTATGATTAGAAAAGATATCCATATGAACATCATACAATTAATGCCGCCATATTTTCAAAGCAAACACAACTGCTAAAAGCTCCAAATCATGAGTAGGATAATTCTTTTCATGCATCTTCAACTGCTAGAAGCATGGGTAATCACCTTCCCACGCTGCATCAAAACACAACAAAGCCCTACCCGAGATGTATCAAAATAAACCACAAAGCCATAATTACCTTTTGGCAAAGTCAGAATTGGAGCCGAACTAAACCTATCCTTCAATTTCTCAAAACTCCCCTTACAAGCATCCGACCAGGAAAACTTGACCTTCTTCTAAGTCAACTTCATAAAAGGAGCAGCTATCGATGAGAAGCTTTCCACAAACCGCCTATAATTCCTGGCTAAACCCAAGAAGCTCCGCATGTCGGATGGAGTCGTAGGTCTAAACCACCCTTCACCACAACAACCTTTTGAGGATCCACTATTATCCCCTTGCTAGAAATAATATAACCCAAAAAAGTCACAGCGTTCAACCAAAACTCACACTTAAAGAACTTGGCATACAATTATAGTTCCTTTAAGGTGTGCAACACCACACAAAGGTGATTACTATGATCTACTTCACTCTTCAAATAAACTAGAATGTCATCAATAAATATAATAAAGAAGAGATCCAAATACTACTTGAAGAATCTATTCATCAGATCCATAAATGTCGCTGGGGCATTAGTCAATCCAAATGACATCACCAAGAACTTGAAATGCCCATACCGAGTACGAAAAGCCATCTTAGGGATATTTACCTCCCTAATCTCAAGATGATCGTACCCAGATCAAAGATCTATCTTGAAAAAGAACTTGGTACCCTGTAACTGATCAAATAGATCATCTATCCTCGGGAGAAGATATTTGTTCTTTACTGCAACCTTATTCAACTTTTTGTAGTCAAAACATATCCGAAGGAAAACATCATTCTTGCACACAAACAACACCGGTGCACCCCACAGAGACATGCTAAGATAAATAAAACCCTTGTCCAGAAGATCCTTAAGTTTTTCCTTGAGTTCCCTCAACTTATCCAGAGCCATTCTATAAGGAGGAATACATATTGGACGCGTGTTCGGAAGCAAATCAATACCAAACTCTATTTTTCTATCCAGAGAAACACCAAGAAGATCATCTGGAAAGACCTTTGGAAAATCATTAACCACAAGAATTGACTGCAAAGAAGGACTTCCCAAGCTAGAATCTTTAACCCGGACCAAGTAATAAAGACATCCCTTGGATATTAACCTTCGAGCTCTAAGATAAGAAATAAACCTTCCCCTAGGAGCTAGGGAACCACCCTCCCATTCTATTACCGGTTCACCAGAAAATCAAAATATAACCTTACGGGTCCGATAGTCTAAGGACATGTAATAGGAGTGTAATCAATCTATTCTCAAAATTATATCAAAATCCACCTTACCCTACTCAAGCAGATCTATCAGAGTCTTCTTGCCACAAATAGATACCAAACACCCCCTATAGACTCTCTTAGCAATAACAAAGTCTCCTACCAGGGTAGAAATATAAAAGGGATAAAAAGTCACTTTAAGATAAAAACCAAAAGATACAGTCAAATAAGGAGTCACATAAGAAAAAGTGGACCTCGGATCAAGAAAACAATAGACGTCAAGAGAGAAAAGCTATACGTAACAATAATGACATCAAGTGATGCCTCGGTTTCCTATCGAGATGCCAAAGCATACAACCTATTTCGACCAACACTAAAACCAGGAGCAGTAACAAAAACAAATGCAACACCACCAGGTGTATCAGCAAAAGATGAAACCATAGGAATATTATTCTCCACCATAGCAACCTTATTAACCAAACAATCCCTGAGCCGATGACCTAGTTGGCCACACCTGAAGGATTTGTCCCTACCTTCTTTAAAATAACCATGATAGGGTTGACTACATAACCGATAAGGAGGTCATAAAGAAACTGACTGACCTCTTCTCACCTGATATTGGGCACCCGTGCCTATAAATTTTCACCACCTTGAAGATGCCTATCTCTCGACTGCTTCAGATAAGGGGCACTAGCAGTAAAGAAGGAACTCGAGCTCTCCCCACTTTTTTTTCTGCTACTTGCCACCATCTTGACCACCCTGAGACTGAGCATCTCCCTAATCTAAAAACCTGCCCCTCTTTTCCTGTCTATCTCTAAACTCTAGTTTTCTCCTCTTTTCATCCTTCACTTGCTATATATGGACTGTCAACTGAGAAATATCCATTTCTTTAATGAGAAAAATAGTCTTTCTCTCCAAGATCAAATCTTGATTAAACCAAGAAGCAAAATTCCTCATACTCGTTCTCATGTCAGCCATCAAATTAGGAGCATACCTTGATAGCTGATGGAACTTCAAGGCATATTCCTTGACAGTCATTCTCCCCTACCAATCTTAAGGAATGAAATGATCCAATAAAGCATTAGAAAAGGCCTCCCATAAATTTGATTCTTACATATCACCCCTATCTTTGTCCTAATCCTCACACCACTGATAAACAATATCTTTGAGCTGATAAGTTCCAAAGTTTACCCCCTCCATATTGGTAGCCTACATTATCTAAAAGATCTTCTCAATTTTATCTAAGAAGCCCTATAAATCCTCCTCCACCTTCACTCTAGTAAAAGTAGGTGGACCCATCTTGGAACGGGTCCTTGAGATTAAAGATGAACCACCAACATAGGGTGTACCCCTTCAGTATTATTCCCCGATGGGACATAAGAATTTCCTTGTGTTCCAGATATACGAGACATGATCTGAAAGATGAACAAACAAGGATTAGAGAAGATTTCAGGACTTAGACTCTAAGCTTGAAAATAGAATACTAAAAAAGTAAAATGTTCCTAAACGCCGTGTAGACTCTCCCTTATGAGTGTGGAGCACTACACACCCCTAAAAGAGACTCTACCTGACATAGTTGTGTGGACTCCAGCTTGTTACGACCCGACTAGGGCCTAGATGTAATGGTCATCCCAAGTCCATCCAAGAATGGGGACTGCCCCTATTTGCCCAACCCAACCACCTTATACAGCCTTTGGTGGGTTGAATTTTAATCATATAACAAGATAAAATAAATGCTCTCATGAAGACTCTAGGATAGGGTCACAACCGTGACTGGCCCAACTGAGTCCAACCATACCAAGCTAACCGTCCACCATACCAAACCAAACCAAAGGCCATAAACCAGGCCATAGCCAAATGGAGTCCAAAACATATAATGATAATCAATCCCAAATGTAATATAATGGATCAACCAACAATATCGTCCAATGATGTCAATCCAACTACAAATGTCAATACTAAGGCTAACAATAATACCGATCCCGCCCATACCAACCCTCATAAGTACCACAAATCCTCTAACCAAAAGAGTAAAAGTATCCGGCTGGAACGTGGCCAAAACCAATATCCAAAAGATAATCAAAGTGTCTAAAGATGTCTATAACATAAAATGGAGGCTTCTAAAAGGATAGAAGCTCACCACTTCAGTCCAAATATTGATCCCCAAGCCAACCACTATGTAGGAGAAGTAGAATAGTCGATTCTTGCATAGCGTGGGTATATAACCGCTAGTAGATAGGTTAGTGAGTGATCGCTAGCATAAACTCAAGTTAAGGATAAGATAATGACACTTATAAAACCAAGTAAAACCATCCACGATGCATACAACCATACATATATATAAGTGTATGGAAAGGGATTTGTGTTTAGCATGCATTTAAAACCTTTACCTAGGTTGTGAAGTTTTTTTGTCTTAAACCACGCACGGGTAATATGGGTTCATCTCCCCCTGCTGAAAAGGCTCCAGTGCATGTAGCCGCACGACCAAGAAAGATAACCCTGGGATGACAAGTATATCCCTCAATATAAGGTGTGACATCATGCACATGATCATCAAAGCCAAACCTCATATCAGCAAATATGAGTTTTCCATTTTGGTTCCCCTGGGACCTCCACCTTCCACGGGTTAGCTAAACCTCCCTCTTTAATGCCTAATTAAAACCATTTCCAAATAACCAACCAATCTATTTTCCATTTATTAACCAAGGCCATTTAGTGGTGGTATCGTCATACCAACCATACTTGCAAGCATTATCCATATCCAACCATTTATAAATTAAGGGGACTTTCAAGTGCCCTTCTATTTACCATATTAAACCTTATAGGAGATTTCGTACCCCACAAGCATAACCATTTAGCCATTTACTTTTCAAAACCATTTAAACCATGCATAAGTCCTTTACCAAGTATGAAACAAAAAAGAGTTTCATTTAAAAGTAGTCAATGCAACATATCTTTATAAGCATTTTGTCAAACATATTACGGACAAAGTATATATCCTAAAAAAATTCCAATTACCAATAACCATTCCATGTATTCCAATTATCCAAAACTATTATTAATGCATATAAAAGCATACTTAAAACCATGGGAAACAATAACAAGTATTAATAAGAAAAACTCCCAAATCATATTTGTAACACAAAAGCATACAATAATGAGATCATGAAACTAATGGTAAAAACCATGCATTTAGTTGGAACTAACCATGAGGGAAGAGAACATGCCTTAATTAACAAAGTAGACAGAGAGAAATCTCCAACGATATCCCCAAATTAACCTTTAAGATGAAACCTTAGCTCTTTGCCTAAAAGCTCTTGAGAGGATTTTAGAGTGTTTAAGAATAGTTTTTAAGTGTTAAAGAGTAAAATAATATAGTAAATAACTCCCCAAATAGGTTAGTAGTCATGGGGTCCTATTAGGGTAAGAAGGGAAATGTCTGAAATACCCCTACTTAAGTTGCATAAAATTCCGTCACATGGATATGACTGACCCTTACGAGTCGTACCCTTCCTATAAAAGTGGCACCCGTCACTCGTATCCCAACCTCAACCCTTAGACCCAATACTATCCAGTATATGACTCATCCAACCATGTTGTATCCACAACATACAATTCGTACATTCCACCCGTACCTTTGGCAAAATAGAATATCAAAAGGATTGAACATTGTCCCCTATACGAGTCCAAGATACGAATTGTATCAAACCATACAACTCATATCCCCTAAATCGTATCCATTCTAGAAACCCATCTAATTCCATTAACCAACACTAGTCAGTGTATGAGATAAGTATACCCTCATATCCCAACATGCAGCTCGTACCCATAAGTCATATTGGGTCTAGAGAACAGAATTCCAAGAAATTTTCTATATACCAAAACCCAGGATGTAACACCAATCATGAGCAATATCTTTTAATTGATACAATGAAAACTCCATACTTCTACATCAGTGACATGCAAAATCTAGATAATTTTCTTTGTCTCATCTATAAAGTGTTATGGATCCTCATCCACATTTGTACTAAAAAACTCAGGAAGGTTTATTCTCATGAAGTCTTAAATCCTGGTGAAATTTAAGAGGGGATGAAATAAAAATTTTCTATGAGTCGACTACTGACTCTTCATAGTCGACTGGCCTACAAATCAGTACACTTCACATGACAGGTTAGATTTAAAATAATTAAGCAAATAAATAATCAAACATAAATTAAAGACTCTGAGATTTATCCTAGTTCGAAAAACCAACGTGGTGCCTACTTCTAGTGCCCTTGGGTTTCAAAGTTTCCTTAGATCGTGCTTGAGTACAATGATGAGAAATAATTTTTGAAGACTTATTTTGTTCTTCAGATCTTGTGACACAACTTCAGTTGATATTACAAAGTTGACTAGATCCTACTCTTTATATAAAAATTGTAAACTAAAAGTTATAAAGCCTTGTAAGACTAAGATTGAGACACTTTGATATTCTTCTTTAAAGTTGTATAACTCGTGTCCATCTTCATTCTTCCTCTTTTATAGTTTTCGATTGCTACTCTTCATAAGGAAACACAAGAGAATTTTTCTCAATCAAGGATTTGACTAGATTCCTTGATTAAGGAACCTAGCCATATGATATGTCCATATCATATATGTCCAAATATGGCTTTTACTCACATTCATATCAGATATGTCCATGATCTTTTCTTTCTTTTGTTCTTGTAGTGATTGATGCTCTTCCGTGATTATTTGTAACCTTTGCTTTCTTTTACTTCGTTGTGATTTGATCTAATTCGCTGTATTCTTTAGACTGAGATTTTCCTTTTGTTGGATTTTATTTTGATTGATTTGCTAGGATACTGCGGAATATAATTTGATGTCCTTATATTCTTGGAGCCGGCTTTCTTACTTGCTTCCTTCATCCTTCTATCATTCGCGGTCCTCCAATATCCTACAAAGATCTACTCAATAGTTTGTCATTATTAAAACATAAACTTAGAAGGCTAACAATCTCTCCTTTTATGATAATGACAAATGAGTGTAAATATTAGTTGACTTCTCTGTCTGTCAGCTTGATCCCCTAGACTTGTATATGTTTCTTTAATATTGGTCAACTTCTATTTATCATCAGTTGTCTTGCTCCCTCTAACTGGTGGGCACTTTCTAAGTTCGTAATGTTACTAAAATAGAAGACAAGTAGTAGATATGAATACAAAATAGTATATTAACTAGGAAGAGAAAAACACTGGAGCAGTTAGAGTGTAACAGATCATCTTACAACCCATCAACACAAGGGACAGGACCTCCCTTTGAATAAGAAAAAGTCATCATTGTTAACTGCTTCTTGAAAAAGTAGGTCAGAGTGTTATGCATGTTATGACAGAAAGTTTCATATGATATTTAACATTTTTTAAAAAAGAGGAATAGGAATTCAAGATAGAAATAGTGAGATCATCAATGGAGGAATGGACTTGGGTCTTGAGGGAATCCATTCAAGTGAACATTCGAGTAAACAATTTTTTAACCTTTTGTATGAACCCATTAAGAGACAAATGAACCATGCTAATGTCTGTGCTGGTACTTTTACTAAGGTCCAGAAGTGTAGAAGTCGACTCCTACAATGTAAAACTTTCTTCGATGGCCTTGAGTCGATCCTTAATCTCCTCCAGTTCCTTCAAACCAGGCATCATAGGGTTAGAGATAGATTTACTTACCTTAAGAAGTTTTAACCTTACTCGATAAGAATCATTTTTGCACCATTCCTTTTCAACCAAGACATACCCCATACACGCAAATGTCTTGGAATCATAAGTGGCAATAGCCTCCACTGGGTGTAAGAAGACGGATCAATGGAGTAATATTAAAGAATTCGAGTAATGAGCAGGCCATTTGGTAAACTAGCAGAGGTATGAGAATCAGCTGCACTTTCAAGCATGTACTCATGGATCCAGGTTGCCCAATTAATTTTGATTTTCTTAACCAAGCAATACAGTATAAAAACATCTCAACTAGTGATATTACTTAGAGATCCTTTCTGGGTATTCAGAGTAGTAAAAATTATGTGAGCCATAATACAAAACTTAAAATAGTGGGATAGGGAACCAAAACTTGTCAAAGCAAAGCCAGTTTCTGACAAAAGCTTCTTGGCCTCATCATAGCTGGATTCAAAATTATCGAGCCAATTACCATTCATAAAATAGATGTGACCGGAGAACTTAGTATCAAAGGCATTCTCAAATAGAAAATCATTCACAATGATTCTCGTTCCAAGCATAAGAGTCTTGAGTTCACCACTATTAGGGGAGAGGCAAAGATTTGCTTAAAACATGCGAACTGGATCCTCATAGACAGAAGTCCATAGAGATGAAAGATAGGGGACAAATCTTGAAACTTAAAGAAAGGATTGATATTATAGAAATAGTCTTTTAATAGATGGAGATAGACAGTGAGACTAGGTACAATGGAGTGACTCTTAAAGTCAAGCAATTTGTCTTTGTGAGAGAATGTCCAAAACTTGTGCATGTCCTTTGGAGGAAGAGATATGGGAAGGTTTTGATGAGGTTTCTTGACGGAGGTGGTTAGACAGAAATTAGGACAACGTCTCTTGATGAGATTTGACTAAGAGTCCATTGAGGACTGATCAAATGATTCAAAGAGAAGAATGGGGCTATCATGGAAAGATTTGGGAAGATATTTGGACAAGGTCTTTATTGATCAGGTTTTGGTCATAAGAGAGAAAGAAGGGGTGATTTTTTAAAGAAGAAAGATATAAAGAAGAGAGGACAGTTAGGAGAAATTGAGAAGGAATAAGGGGAATTGTGTGACTGTTGGAAAAGATGGATGAGGGAAAGCTGAAGAGGTATAAGGAAAAGGGTGACTGGTGGAGTTTAAAGGGTGGTAGTCGAAGGGGTGTAGGGAAGGTAAAGGGTTGTGAGGCTGTAATAATGGCATTAAAAATGGTAAGGGTAATGATGATTTCCCATTTGAAACTCAATTTTTAAAAAATATATAGTAAAAAAATGTCCAAAAATAAAGCTCATAAGTCATTGATACTAAGAATACCAAGTCATTTTCTAACATAACAAAATCTTTCTTCCAACAGGGGTCTACTAAAAATGTCTGCCAGTTGATTTTAGGAATCAACAGATGTTAACAAAAAATCACCAATATACATGATCACGAATAAAATAATTCTTGATATTAATGTGTTTTGCCCTAGAATGATGCATAGTATATTTAGATAGACTAATAGCATTAGTATTATCGCACATAATAGGAACAAATTCAAAATTAAAATCAAGTAGTTGATGTATAATCCATAAGATTTGAGTACCACAACTTCCAAAGGCTATGTATTCGGCTACAGTTATTGACAGTGCAACTGAGGTTTGCTTCTTGCTTTGCCAGGAAATTAGGGCATCACAAAAAATTTGAAAAGTTCTACTAGTGCTTTTTCTATCACTTTTATCACCTGCAAAGTCAGCGTTTGAATATCCAATTAAGTTGAAATAGGAACAGCAAGATTACCATAGTCTAATATCTTCTGTTCCTATAAAGTATCAGATGATCATTTTGGCGACAGTCAGATGAGACTCTTTGGGAGTTGACTGGAACTTGACATTCCTACATACACTGAACATGATGTCTGGTCGAGTGGCAGTCAGGTGGAGTAGTGATCCTATCATTCCCCTATGCATTTTCTCATCAATATTCTTACCAAACTAGTCCAAATCAAGGCTTGTGGATGGGCTCGTTGGAGTTCCATAGTCCTTTTCATTTTCCATACAAAATTTTTTGATGAGTTACTTTATGTACTTAGCTTGACTGATGAAAGTGCCTTTGGGAGTTTGTTCGATTTGTAATCACAAGAATAATGTGAGCTCACCCATAAGACTCATTTTGAATTCTCTTTTCATTAATTTAGTAAAATTCTCACATAAAGAGATATTAGAACTTCCAAAAATTATATCATCAACATAAATTTGCACCATGAGAAGATTTGAATCACGCTTCTGTATGAACAGAGTTGTATTAATTTTACCCCTTTGAAAATTATTATTTAGTAAGAAAGTACTCAATTTCTCATACCAAGCCTTTGAATAAAAAATTTCTCATACCAAGCCTTTGGAGCTTATTTGAGACCGTAGAGTGATTTTGATAATTTGAAAACATGGTTTGGATATGATGGATTTTCAAACCCTGGGGGTTGTTTAGCAAAAATTCTTCATGAAAAAGGTATTTAAGAAGGCACTTTTAATGTCCATTTGATATAGCTTAAAATATTTGAAGGTAGCAAAAGCTCATAAAATCTGAATTGACTCTAACCTCGCCACAGGGGCAAAGGTCTCATAATAATCAATACTTTCTTGTTGGGAATAGACTTGAGCTACAAGTCTGGTTTTATTTTTGATAACCTTACCTTCTTTATTCAATTTGTTTTTGTAGACCTATCTAGTTCCAATCACTGAGTAGTTTCTCGATCTTTTAACCTAGGTCTAAACTTGATTTTGTTCAAATTGGTACAATTCTTACTACATAGTTGTGACCCATGATTCATCTTTGAGGTCCTTATTGGTTTTATTTAGTTCAATTTGATACACCAGGGCAATAGATTATTGTCTTCTCAATCAATCTTCTGGATTTTCGATGATGTGTTTGTTTGGATAGCTAGCATCTTGTTTCTATTCTCTTGGAACACTTTGTTTCACTGTTTCTACTTTGGATTGACTCTAGAAGGGTTGTAGTCAAATCTTCTTCTGATGGCTCAGTGGTTGTGCTATCATTTTCTCCAGACTATATATTACTCACTTGTTCTTCATCACTACTCAAACTCATATGGGGTGATTAGATTCATCAAATACAATATTCATAGATTACTCAACACACAAAGTTTTTTTATTAAAGGTCTTGTAAGCACGACTAGAGGGAAAAGGCCCAAGAAAATACCTTCATCACTTCATGGATTGAATTTTCCCAAGTTATTCTTACCATTGTTGTGAATAAAACATTTATAGCCAAAGGGATGGAAATAGCTGATTTTGGGCTTCTTTTCTCTGAAGAGTCCATAGGGAATTTTCTTTATAATAGGTCCGATCAGGCATCTATTAATAATGTGACATGTTGTGCTTACTGCTTCTGCTCAAAAGTAATTTACGAGATTATGTTCTAATAGCATGGTCCTGGCAGTTACCTGGAGAGACCAATTCTTTTGCTCTACTATACCATTTTGCTGAGAGACCAATTCTTTCGCTCTACTATACCATTTTGCTGAGGTGACTGAGGTGAGGAGAAGTTTTGAGAGTCTCCATTCTGAGCACAATACTCCTCAAATTACTTGTTCTCGAATTCTCCTCCATGATCACTATAAATATAAGTGATGAGGTGTCCAGCCTCTCTTTGTACCATTCTACAAAAAATCGCAAAGTTTGTAAAAGCTCATGTTTATGAGCAAGAAACATTACCCAAGTAAAACGTGAATAATCGCCAACTATAACAAAGACATGTCTCTTTCCACCAATACTTGTAGTCTTGGTGGTGACAAATAGATCCATGTGTATTTTTTGAAGAGGTTTGGTAATAGAGAGAATGTCATTAACTTTGAATAATGTCCGGGTCTATTTACCCAATTGGCAGGCATCACAGGTGTGATGTTTTTCAAACTTGAGTTTTGGCAGACCTTTCACCAATTCCAGTCTGGACAATTTCTCAATGATATGGATACTAGCATGCCTAAACTTTTTATGCCACAACCAAGTATTATTAGTTCACACAGTGAGGCAAGTTAAGGTAAAAAAGTTAGGACTATTTAAGACATAAATATTATCAATGCATTCACCAATGATAGAGATGTCTCTTTTGTCATATTTGATTGATCAAGTTTCAACTTTGAAGAAAATTCTGAATTCGGTGTCACACAGTTGACTGATGCTAAAGAGATTATGTTTAAGGTCATCTGCTAGATATACTTCAGTAAATTTACATGATGAGATGATTTTTACTGAGCCGACTCCATTGACGTTGCCTATGGCATTGTCACCGAATCTGACTGATCCTCCATCCACTTTCAGTATAGTAGAAAAATTTTCTTTCTTTTTGGTCATGTCTAGAACATCCGCCATCAATAACACACATTCCCTTCTTATAGCTCTTTCGAACCTAATCTAGAAAAATAAAAAAATTAATTTTGTTTAGGTGCCCAAACAGTCCTGGGTCCTTGTGGGTTAGCTGTGCTTTCTTTAGGCTTCCACACCTACCCACTTTCAATATTATGCCTATAGTTGTAGGATTTGTGTTCTCTCTGTTCACAGATAAAATAGACAGCTCCTCAAGAGGAGAAACAGTTCTTCGCTGATTTAAACGATTCTGATGAGGAACTCAAATTATTTTTAGAAGAGTTTGATCTCACAAAACTGTGACTTGGTGATCTCTTAATACTGTTTCAATTCATTTTTACATCATCAAGCTCTTCATAAAGTAAGTCAACTTTGATTTGACATGCCTTAATTTCTATTTGATACCTTCTTTGTCCCTCTTTGAGCTTTTGTTTAAATCAAGCTTCACAACTTTTCTTCTCTTGAGCGAGCTTGTTATATTCATCTATAACTTTTTGAAGCTCATCAGTTGTTATATCTAAATTAGATTTAAGAGTATTATAATTATGAAAATTGTGTATTCTTACCTCGTTGGATTTGCCTATTGCCATGAAGCACGTATTGGCAGCTTCTATTTCTTCTTCGGTTTCACCTTTAACACTCCAGGCTATAAAATTTTGATTCTTTTGGGATGCTATTCTTTTTAGTTCAGGGCAATTTTTTTAAAGTGACCAGGTTTTTCACAGTAATAGTAGCGATCATCATTTCTAGTCGAATGATTATTTTTGGATTCTTGTGGTCATTGTTGTCTCTGTCTCATGATCTTCCTTACTCCATGGTTAATGAGGGTCATTCCTTCACTATTAACATCTTCCAAGATGTCCTCTTCTTTAGTTGGATAAGCATTGAAGGCTATTGGTTTCTTCATTTCCTCTTTATGGTACCTTTTGATATAATTTCATTCATATGAAATAAGGTTACTTCGTAGTTCATCATATACCATGTTGTGAAGATCCTCGTTTTCTACAATGGCAGTTTTGGTTTCCTAAATTTTTGGGAGACAACAGACCAACTTTTGGACTTACAGGCTATGTGGATAGATTTTCCCTAGTGAGTTCAGTTCACATACAATCTTGCTGAATCTGGCAAACAATGTTTCAATGTTCTCATTCTCTTTAATTTTGAACAGCTTCCAAAATGTCCTCTTCTTCAGTTGGATCAGCATTGAAGGCTACTGATTTCTTCTTTTCCTCCTTATGGTGCCTATTGATATAATTTGATTCATATGCAATGAGGTTACCTCGTAGTTCATCATATGTCATGTTATGAAGATCCTCATCTTCTAGAATGGCAACTTTGGTTTCCTAAATTTTTGGGATACTTCGGACCAGCTTTTGGACTTACAGGTTATGTGGATAGATCATCCCTATTGACTTCAGTTCACATACGATCTTGCTGAATCTAGCAAACATTGTTTCAATGTTCTCATTCTTTTCCATTTTGAACAGCTTGTATTCATTGACCAGGGCAGCAATCTTTGACTTTTTGACTTTTATGGTTCCTTTATAAGTTACCTCTAATTTGTCCCATATTTCTTTTGCAGTCTCGTAAGTTGATATCTTGTCGTATTCTTCTCCGCTAACTGCACAAAGAAGTAAACTTATAGCACGTGCACTATTTTAGATTGTCTCTTGTTGTTCTTTGGTGACCTCAAAACTTTCAAAGTCTTTTATGTCAGTACTGCTAGATTCCTTGTCTTTTTACTTCTCTTTGAGTCCTGGAATTGGCTTTGGACCTTTCTTGATGACAAGCCAGGCTTGGAAGTCATTTGATTGGCAAAGACTTGGAATATATTCTTCCAGTAAGAGTTGTGTTGTCCATTGAAGTATGGTGGTCTTGTGGAGGAGTGACCATCTTGAAGAAGAGCACCTGGAATTTGATAATTCACCATTTGATCTTTGCTAACTTGAGGTTAAGCAACACTGTTGGTGAGACCTGCTCTGATACCAATTGAAATTCAAGAGGGGGTGAATTAAAAAATTTTTATGAGTCGACTACTAACTCTTCACAGTCGACTCGCTTGTAGATTAGAACATTTCACAAGACAAATTAGATTTAAAATAATTAAGCAATTAAATAATCAGACATAAAATAAAGACACCGAGATTTATTCTAGTTTGGAACACTAATGTGGTGCCTAATTCCAATCCCCTTGGGTTTCAAAGTTCCCTAAGATCATTAAATGTCTGGCCGAGTACAATGATGAGAAATAAGTTCTGAAGACTTATTTTGTTCTTCAGATCTTGTGACACAGCTTCAGTTGATGTTACAAAGTTGACTCGATCCTACTCTTTATATAATAATTATAAATTAAAAGTTATAAAGCCGTGTTAGACTAAGATTAAGATACTTTGATATTCTTCTTTGAAGTTGTGTAACCCATGTCCTTCGGTCTTACTCTTTTATAGTCTTTGGAGACTACTCTTCATAAGAAAACCCAAGAGATTTATTCTCAATCAAGGATTTGAGTAGAGTCCTTGATTGAGGAATGTAGCCATATGATATATCCATATCAGATATGTTCAAATATGGCTTTTACTCATGTGTATATCAAATATGTCCGTGATATTTTACTCCTTTCATTCTTGTAGTGATTAATGCTCTTTTGAGATTGTTTGTGATCTTTCCTTCAATTTATTTCATTTTGATTTGATCTGGTTTGCTGCATTTTTGGGACCAAGATTTTCATTTTGATTGATTTATTTGGATGCCGCAGATCATGATTTGATGTCCTTCTATTCTTGGAGTCGGCTTACTTTCTTTCTTCCTTCATCCTTCCATCATTAGCGATCCTACAATATCCTGCAAAGATCTACTCATTAGTTTGTCATTATTAAAGTGTAAATTTAGGAGGCTAACACCTATTTGTAGCTAAGTGTGGCGTGCTTTACACTCATGATCAATTCTCAATGTAACACAGCTTGTCATACTTCATAGGATACCTTAAACCTTAGGCTTTGATACCAAGTTTATAATTCCTCGATACTACCCCCTAGGCATCACACGGTGATTACAATAAATAGCCTAAAGTTAACCTATGGCGTCTAGCAAAGCAGTAAACAATAAACAATTTTCTTAAGTCATGAGTGAAATCTAATAACTAATCAATGGAATATGGATACAAAATTTCAAGTCTAAAGTCCTTCATTATATTCCGAAACAATCCCAACATGAATAGTAATAGAAATACCACTAAGTCTGGACAATCCTTAAAAATAATGAGGAGTTACAGGGACAGGTCCTAGCTGACCCAAAACATAAAAGTTTAAACTTAAATGGAAAACTTGAATTACTTAAAAACAAGAAACATATCCATAGTCCCTAGATCATGAGGACTAACTAATTGAATGGAATAGGCACTGGTGATTGTGGCTAATTGTGGTGCTAAGAGCGAGTACCAAAACCTACAAAATGATAGGATTTAGAGCACAAAAAGTATGTGGGCAGTACTTTAGAATGTAAACGTATATGGGGGATATGTACAACATGTAAAAAATATGGAAATCATGTGATAAAAATATGCATAATAAGTGGACGAAGACCTACCATTTCCATAAATAAAACTAAACTGAAATGTCATATACGTGAAGAGTACAAAAATAAAATTTGTCAAATTAGACACATAAAATTAAGTTATAAAAATTGATTTTTCTAATGTTCCAAAGTACATGAAATAGTAGTAATGATACTACCATACCTAGGTGCCATACACATCCCAGTCAACAGTATGTAGACAAATCAATTGATAATTATTTTGCGGGAAAAGTAGTTACACCTTATTTTTCACTCCCATTTCATTTTTTTTATGTGGTTAGCATGTGTTTTAGTTTTCAATAGTATAAGTTTCTCAATTGTACTAGCATTACTCAGTTTTGAATGTAAATCTCTAATTTTTTTGTTCTTTCCTCTATTCTCTTCTTCTCTTCTCAGTAGTATAAGTAGCTCAATTGTAATAGAATAACTCATTTTTGAATGAATCTCCAATTTTTTCTATTCTTTCCTCTACTCTCTTCTTCTCTTCTCTGATTCTTTTTTTTTCTTATCTGTATTTCCTTTTTTCACTTATTCTTCACCTCTGATACCTTAATTTGGCATTAATTTGTATTAAAGTCAGGCTGATGCCATGCCTCTTGGAAAAACTACAAATACACAACTTTTCTTTTTTCCCTTATTCTTCACCTCTAATACCTTAATTTGGTATCAATTAGTATCAAAGCTAGGTTGATGTCATGCCTCTTGAAGAAACTACAAATCCACAACTTTCTGTACCAACTACTGAAATGTAAGAGTAGTTCTAGAACTTAGCTGCTCAATAGTTGAATTTGAAAGCTCTGATTGAATAAAGACACCATAAATTACATGAAGATATAGATCACAGGCAAATTGAACTTATGCAAATATTGATATCATATCTGGAAGGAATCCAAGTGCGATTAAATGCCTTAAATAATGCCTCAACTTCTACTGGTAAGGAACCTAGTTCTAAGGTTGGTGCAGGCATTTAACGGTTAAACTTATTTCTAGTATTAGTATAATTGTGGTCATAACTTGACATTTCCTTATTTAATGGAGTTGATTTATAAATTTTGTTATATTGTATAGAATAGTATTTTAGTGTAGATGAAACCTCTTTGATTTAGAGAATGATATTGGTATCTATGTATTTAGAGAATGGAGCCTTGGTTTGGCATCTTTTGGATATGAAATGTAGGGTTTAATGTTGTATGCCTACTTAGAATGATTATTTAGCTGCATTAATAGAAATATTTGGTAATGATTTTGTTAATCCTATATTGGATTTAAATCAATTGAAAAAAACTGGTTCTATTAGTGAATTTCAATTTGCTTTTAATAGGTTGTTACCTTAGTGTAATCTTTCAACTAACCTAGCAATATCTTGCTATTTTGGTGGATTAAAGGAGGAACTAGTTAATCCTCTTATGATGCATGATACTCAGACTTTACCTAAGAAATATAGTTTGGCTAGGTCAGCTGAAGAAATAATGGCTACTAACAATAGATCCATGAGACATGGTTTGTCATCTGGATCAATAGGAATAATCAAGAGAACCAATTTTTGAGAGTTCTTCTAAACCACCTGTTTATACTTATCCTAACACTTCTAGACTAGCTACACCACCCATTCCACCTACTGTAGCCAGTAGAAATATAAGAACCATTTCTCATACTAAAATACAGGAAAAGATAGCTCAAGGATTATGTTACTTTTAGATAAAAAAAATATGCACAGGGCCATAATTATGTATTACCTATGCAGATGTTTGTGTTGGAGACAGAAAATCACATGTTATGATGGGGGATAGAATTTTCAAAAATGGTTGAGCTATATGACACAATTTCTGATGAGGTGCTTAGATCATTTGTGGACAATCCTATGATATCAGTGTGTTCTTTAAGTGATGTAGAGTATTTTCTGATTATTCGTGTAAAGCGATATAACAAGATAAGGCCATCATAAATTTTATAAGGTAGAGGTAGTACACACAATTCATTAATATTGAGTCTGCAAAGAAGTTGGGGTTGAAAGTGGATTCTAATAAATTAGTTATGTGAGCTTTGGGAATAATTCATTAAAAGCTATTACTAATGTAGAGAGAGGGTTTTAGTGGATGCTTCAAGGAATAACTTTTATTTCTGAATTGACAGTTCTTCTAATGGAAAAATATGACATTGTATTGGAAATTCTATGGATGAAAACTAAGGGCTCAGTGAATATGGATTTTAATGAGTTAACTAAGTACTTTAACTACCAAGGATAATTTTATCTATGGAAAAGAGTTCCTGGAAAGTGTAGTTTGACAAATTCTAAAGCTGTGAATAGACTAAAGGAGTAAGAATATCAATTGTTAATGTTGCAACTGGTCAATGCCACTATAATGGCCACATACATAATCAGTTGTATGCTCTACGAATGACTAAGGATAAAGTTTTACCAGATCCTATAGGTGAATTAATTGAACATTATCATGAATTATTTACAAAACCAACTTTTTTAACTCCTTTGAGAGGTCTATTTAATCATAGTGTTCCACTCCACCCAGGATCTAAAGTTGTTTTTATCAAACCTTACATATATTCTTCCATGAAAAAGGACATTAGTGAGAAGTTAATACAAGATATTTTACAACAGGAAATCATTTAATACAATAACAGTCTATTTACATCACATATGGTCTTGGTGGGTAAAAAAGATGGAAGTTGGATATTGTGTGGATTATAAAGAGTTGACAAAAGAATGTGAAGTATAAGTTCTCTATACCCATTGTTGATGATTTATTAGATGAGTTTCTTGGTGTAATTATTTTTTCAAGGATTAATCTCAGAACTGGTTATTATCAGATCCGGATGGTCACTTTTGATGCTCACAAAATAGCCTTCAAAACTCACATGGTCCATTATGAATATTTATCCATGCCTTTCGGCTTAACCAACTCTCTACCAACTTTTCAAGGATTCATGAATCGTCTTTTTACCTTTTTGAAGGAAGTTTTTCTGGTCTTTTTAATGATATTCTGGTATATCATAGAGGTCTGTGGGATCATGTTAAGAATTTATAATAGGTGTTTGATGTTATGGTCCATAACAAGCTACTGGCAAAGAGATCTAAATGTGTTTTTGGTGTTTCCAAGGTAGAGTACCTAGGACACTTTATTTCTACAACATAGTTTCTATCAATTCCTACAAAAATTATATAGTATAACAATGGCTTGTTCCCTCTACCCTCAAGCAGTTGAGAGGTTTTCTTGGCTTAGCTGGTTATTATAGAAAGTTCATAAAGGGTTACAGTCACATTAATAAACCACTTACTGAGTTGTTGAAAAAAGATAATGTCCATTGGACAAATGATGATACTCAAGATTTTCATGCTCTTAAGGCTACTTTAATTTATGCTTCAATTTTAGCTTTACCAGATTACTCTCTTTCTTTTGTTATTGAGATAGATGTCATTTATTATGGTATTGGTGTTGTATTTCTTCAAAATAACATCCTATAACATTCCCAAGTAAGAGATTACCTCAAAAAATATGGTTTTATTTGTATATAAGAAGGATTTTTTGGCCTTAGTTTTTGTAGTATCCAAATGGTCTTACTATAAATTCGGACAATACTTTGTTGTTAAGATTGATTAAAAAGCCTTAAAATACTTATTAGAGCAAAAAATACACATTGATGATCAGGTCAGGTGGTTCTCCAAGCTTGTTTTCTTTAATTTTAAGATTCAGTATAATAAGAGCAACGAAAATATGGTTGTTTATTCCATATTAAGAGTAAACAGAGCTAGTTTATGTCTATGATGATCTCTTCAATTCAATTTGATTTATGGAATGAAATTCAAGTTAGTTGGTCAACTGATATTGAACTACAGACTCTTCAGTTTACACCTTAGAAATAATATACTTAGATCAATAATCAATTAAGAAGGAAAGGTGGGAAAAGATGATGATCTTAGACTTATGATTATTTCCTTATGGCATTCTATTCCCTTAAATGGTCATGCTAGTACACACTCCACAACAAGGAAGGTGTTGACTTATTTTTACTAAAAGGGCATCAGGAAGGACTTTCTCCAATTTGTGCATAATTGTTCCACTTATCAATGGAATAAGTATGAAACTACAGCCTATCCTAGACTACTACAGCCACTCCCCATTCCTCACTTACCTTGGTCTGATATTACCATGAATTTTATAAAAGTTATACCCAAGTTTTAAGGGAAAATTGTTATTGGGCCATTGTTAATAGACTCACTAAGTATGGCCACTTCCTTTCTCTTTCCCTCCCATTCTCTGCTCAAATTTTAGTCCCTAACTTCATGGATTAACTCTTTAAACTATATGTTTTTAGTGCTTCCATCACTTGTGACAGAGATCCCATTTTAATTAGTTTTTTTTTGGAAAATTCTTCCTTACTTCTTAGTGTGTCATACTTCAAACTTTACCACTATATCACCCCAAACTGATGGTTAATCTGAGGTCCTCAATAGGTGTCTTAGAACTTACCTTAGATGTTTTTGCACTGACTCACCTTCTTATTAGACTTTCTTTCTATCCTGAGATGAATGGTGGTATAAGTCCAACGATCACTCCTCTATTAAAACCTCCATTTTTTATTTTCTTTATGGTTACACTTTTCCTTTATGTCTTTTTTACATATCTTATGATTCTGATATTTTTACTATAGATAACATTCTTTTTATGAGAAAATTTAAACTTCAGTTAGCCAAATGTCATTTGTCTAGTACTCGACAGATAATGTAATCTCAGTCCAATGCTAAAAAAATTGATAGGAAATTCAACAACAGTGATTGGGGTTTTGTTAAACTTCAACCTTATAAACTATCCTCTTTGACTTCCTTCTCTTATCACAAGCTTACCTCTAGGTATTTTGGTCCTTATTCCATTGTTGCTAAGGCAGGTGTTGTAGCGTACACTCTTCTTTTTCCTTATGAGGTTTTGATTCATCCTACCTTCCATATTTCCCAACTCAAGTTTTGTCATGCTATCCCTTCTGAAATTAGACATCCTCCCATTATTCATTTTTCCAACCTCTTATGTCCCTTTCTTGAGTCTGTTTTAGAAAAGAGGTTGGTTAAATAAGGCAATAGAGTTATGGCTTAGTATTTGATTAAGTTGTCAAACGTGGATGTGACTTATGCTACTTGGGAGTTTGCTTCTACTTTGAGAACCAGGTTTTCTTCATTTATCTTTGAGAACCAGGGTGATCTCCAAGGAGGTGGGTATTGAAATGCAATATAGTGGTGCTGGTACTACCATACCTCAGGTCCCACAAACATCCAGGTCAATAGATGACTTAGTTGCTACGTAGACAAATTTAAATGATACTTATTTGGCGAGAAAAGTAGTTACACCTTATTTTCATGTACATTGTATTTTCTTCATATGTTTAGGATGTCATTTACATTTCAAAAGTATAAGTAGCTCAGTTCTACTAGCATTACTCAATTTTGAATGTGAATATTTGAGTTCTCTATTCTCTCTTCTACTCTCTTTCTTCTTTTTTTCTCATCTGCATTTCCTTCTTTTCCCTCGTTCTTTACCCCTAACACCTCAATTTGGTATCACAAAGCTATTTAAATAACACCATTTCAATTCAACTATTTTATTTTCAAATTTAAAACTTTCAACCTTGAAATTTCGATAATGTTTTCTTCTAAGTTTCCTTCTCTTATATTCTCTAAAATACCCACAAGGATGCAATTACACTAGTGAAAGAGATATAAAGGGGAAGGAAAAGAGCAAGGAGAGACGAGGAAGTGGAGAGGGTGCGAGGTTTAAATTGTGAGTGGGAATATGAGTTGGATTGTTTGAATTGGTTGTTTCCTGGATCGATTTTGGAGTTCCTCTTCCAAAGTTGGCATATATTAGTTCTTATACATGTTCACTTTGATGGGCCTTATCTATAACAAAGTTATCACCTCATATTCTTTAAATTTTATTCATTTACTTTTATTTTTAACCATTAAGAAATTTGTTCACTATTTTTCTACTTAACTATAATTGTATGCAGAAACTCAATTTGTCCATTATTAAAAATTAGTGCACAAAATAAATATAGTTTGGTGTGGTCAGTGGTAAATTTATGATTTAGCAGCAAGTGGTCTTAGTGTTGAATAGTCTCTCCTTTAAAATGGTAAAAGGCTTTATTAGGTGAAGTGTTAAAACTAACTAGCTCAAAATTGTACTTTTCTTCGGGTACCCAATAGTTTGAAAATGGTTCATTTTACATCGGGAGTTTATTACTCAGAAGGTTACTTAAATATTCAATTTTGACTATATCATTTCAATTGTCACTCTATTAAAATTTGGCAAACAAATATGACGTGACATTTTATTTACTCTACATAGATATTTTTTTGGCCTGTCTATATGGAATTAATACTTAAAAAATTAACATAAACTACTGATTCAACTCCACACTAAGAGTGAGTCCATTTAGATAGGATTTAAAAAGTTAGTTTTTTAGCTTATGTTCTTAAAAGTTGAAAATAAGTCTGTTTAGATAGGATTTTAAAAAATAGTGTTTTAGGTTATGTGCTTAAAAGTTGAAAATAAATACTTATAAATTAAGCAGACAAGTGTTTAGATAGAAGTGTTGAAATTGAAAAAAAATTATTGATGTGTTTGGTAACAAGTGTTGTTAAATACTCTTTTGTTGTCAAAATGACTTAAATATCTTTAGAGTTGCTAACATCATAAATTAGTTGAATTATATATTATTTTTAATTCTAATAACAAAATGACTTAAATATCTTTAGAGTTGCTAACATCATAAATTAGTTGAATTATATATTATTTTTAATTCTAATAATTCAAAAATAAAGGAGAAAAATGAAGAGGAAACTGGAGGAACAGACGGAAGAAGTAGAAAAGATATATATATATATATATATATATTTAAATGATACAAATTTGGGGTATTGTTGGAACTGGCGAAAATATAAGGGATAAAAAGGTTTGTCTTGGTCAAACTTAAAAGAAATTTAATCTAAATAACTAAAATTTTTTATTTTTTTAATGAGTTTTTAGCTTTTTCTAAGTAACTTTTTATTTTACCCAACCTCTAAAAAAAGCTAAAAAAAAAAAAGAGATTAAAAGATAATTTGACCAAATTTTAATCCTATCCAACCGGACTCTAAATCATAACTTGAATTAACCTTATTCACTCTTAATTAAAATAGAGATTCACGTGAATTTTGATTACTATGTCCTAGTAAAATTCGACACTATAATTTGGTGTATATATTTACAATAGAAGTTAACATGATGTATGTTGGAGTTTGTGACCCAAATTCTGTTGATCCAGCCCTGAAAAGTTCGCGGTGTGATCCATGTTTGTGATTTTTTGTGGGGTCTGTGGCGGTAGTATAGGAATCGGGCAGGATTTATTTTTTGGGCCTAGAATTTATTTGTATGCACATATTATATAAGTGTGATTTAGTGGGTTGTTTTGGATGGAATATGTACTTCTTTGAGTCTTTCGTCTCTTTATTGTACTCCTCTCCATTAGAGTGAATTCCTCCACCGCTGCCCGTGGTTTTTCCCATCAAGGATTTCCACATAAATCTGTGTGTCTTCTTCTTGTGTTTTTTCTTTGTGGTATTGCTTATTTTGTTTGATCATAACAAAATGGTATCAGAGTGATTGTTTCTCGAAAATGGAAACCATGAAGTATGATATTTCCCTATTGGATCATAATACTAGATTTTTGTTATGACAGGTTAAGATAAGGATTGTGCTCACGCAAATGGATTTGGACGATGCTCTATTAAGGTTTGATAAGATGCCCTCATCATGGACAGAGAAGGATAAATGGTGTAAGGATCGAAAAGATCTATCTTAGATCTACCTTCATTTATTTAATTAGATTCTACAAGATGTTTTGAAGAAGACCACTGCTGCTGTGTTATGGTTGAAACTGGAATCGTTATGTTTGACAAAGAGCTTAACTAGTAAGTTTCATCTCAAAAAATGACTTTATTCCCATTGTATGTCTAAGGATGCGTCTTTGGAGGATCGCCTTACTTTATTTAAGAAAATCTTCTCTGATTTAAAGACTCTGGAGGTTAAGTATGATGAGGAAGATCTATGGTTGATTTTGCTGTGTTTGTTGCCGGCATCATGTTTGACCTTTAGGGATACAATTTTATATAGTCATGATACCCTAACCCTATATGAATTCTATGATGTGTTGTTCTCTAAGGAGAAGATGAAGCATCTTGTGAATGGGTCGGTGACTCAAGGAGATGGTCTCATTATTCGAGAAAGGACTCATGAGAGGAACTCTAGACGTGATGATAGGAATAAGTCAAAATCTAAAAACAAAAATAAAACCTATAATTACTGCAAGAAGAAGGTCCATATCAAATCTAAGTGTTATAAGTAGGTCCATATCAAATCTAAGTGTTATAAGTTACAGAACAGAAATAAAAGGAAAGCTGAAAACAATAAAGGAAAACAACCAGAGAAGTCCGGTGAAGCCAATTTTGTTGAAGATGGCGGTAGTGATGGAGAACTCTTAGTAGTTTCTGATGGTAACTCAAAACCCTATGAGTATTGGATTCTTGATTCACCTTGCACGCTTCTTATGTGTCATAATTGGGATTGGTTTATAATATATGAAACGGTCTCTAAAGGTACTGTGTTGATGGAAATAATACACCCTGTAAGATAGCTGGTATTAGAGCAATCAGGATCAAGATGTTTGATGGGGTTATGAGGACACTTGGTGATGTGCGGTATGTCTCAGACCTAAAGAGAAATCTCATTTCCTTAAGTACCTTTGATTCGAATGAATATAAGTACACTGGTGAAGGTGGAGTCCTACAGGTTAGTAAAGGTGTTCTTATTGTGATGAAAGGACAGAGAAAGACTGGTAATTTGTACATCTTGTAAGGCACTACCGTTACAGGTGATGCAATTGTTTCTACTTCCTCTCTATCAGATAGTGATGTTGCTAAACTTTGGTATATGCGTATGGGACATATGAGTGAAAATGGGATGGCTAAACTAAGTAGGTGAGGACTTCTTAATTTCCAGAGTATTACCAAATTGGAGTTCTGTGAGCACTGCATTTTTGGGAAGAAGAAGAGAGTCAGATTTATCAAAGGCATCCACTCAACTAAAGGCACACTTGATTAGATTCATTCTAATATCTGGGGTCCATTTAGAGTACCTTCTAGAGAAGGTGCTAATTACATGTTGATTATTATTGATGACTATTCCAAAAAAGTTTAGGCGTTCTTCCTGAAGCAAAAGAATGATGTGTTGCTTAATTTCAAGGAGTAGAAGAGTATGATTGAAAAGCAAATAGGAAAGTAGGTAAAACACCTTCGGATCGATAAAGGTTTAGAGTTCTATTATAATGAATTTAACGTTCTGTGCAAGTCAGAAGGAATTGTGAGGTTCTTAACATTTAATCATACTTTGCAGCAGAATGGCGTGGCTAAATGAACGAATAGGACTATAATGGAGAAGGTGCGTTGTATGCTCTCTAATGTTGGTTTAGCCAAGTCTTTTTGGGTCAATGATGCTTCCATAGCTTGTCTTCATATTAACCACTCTCCTTCAATCACGGTTGACAAAAATACTCCACAAAAGGTATGGTCTAGTACTCCTGCCGGTTACTCTGATTTGATAATATATGGATATCCTGCTTATGCTTATATTAATAATGGAAAGTTAGAACCTAGAGCTGTCAAGTGTTTATTTATGTGTTATAATTCTGGTGTTAAAGGATATAAGCTTCGGCGTCGAAAAAATAAAAAATTTATAATTAGTAGGGATGTTGTGTTCGATGAAACTGCCATGCTTTGTGCTTCTTCCTTTAAAGAATCTAGGGGTGCACGACCAAGCATATAACATGGAGTGAGTAAAATCTTTAAACTAAAATACTGAAAAAATACTGATATATGTATGCTTTGATCAAGCAACTCTAAGACTGCATAACTGAACTGAGACTATATCTGAGACTGTGGGGGGTATAATCTAACTGACATTCCTCAATTTAAGAAAATCAGGGTCCAACCTGTCACCCCAATTGAAAGGGTGTTAATACTGTGCCACGGGTACTAACGATGGTTGTGTGGGTCCACTAAACTGATATAATATCCAATGGACAAACGGTGTCAATCCTCAACTGATGGATGACCCCTGTGAGATAATCAAGCCTAATATGACGGGTGACTTCTCATACCCTACGCTGGCTACATAGTTCTAGAGTATAGGGAATGCTACTAACGACTCTGCCTATCTGATGATGAATCCTTCATCCCTACACTTGCTCGGTGTTAAATCCTACGACCAACTGAAAGACACTAAAATACTAGACGGTTATGAGTTCATCTGACTGGTAACTAACTGTTCTGATAATGCTCATAGTATGTTCTGAAGACTATTCTATAATGTACTGATACTAGACTAAGTAAGCAGCTATGGATTTCGGATATTCAATACCCCCGGGACTCAAAACATTAATAGTACAATGAAATAAAGCTTGAAGGACAAAACATGAAGGCTTTTAATCAAATCAATCACTCTTGTAGGCATTTTATCAAACACTTGTAGTTCATAGTTTAAAACAATCATAGGAATGCCATAGAACTTACAACAATAGCATGAATTTAACATAATGGTACTAAATCATGGTTTAATTCAATAAATAATAATATTAACACATGGGGAATTAATAGTAACGATAATTTCATGGTAACATGGTATAAAATCAATAAAGCATGGAAATTCATGGATAAAGTCATAATTTAAAATATAATAACTTGAAAGATTATAACTTGGTGATTAAAGGTTACTTGGGCTCCATGAATGAAAGGAATCCATGGATGAACTTCTAACATACCTTAATTGATGAATTTCTTGAAGTTCTTGGTGAGTTCTTGAGGATTGGCCTTGAAATTAGGTAGCTAGGGTTCTTGATTTGGGAGAGAAAGCTTCTTGATTTGGGTGAAAATAATTAAAATAATGAGTTTAAAAATGTTTTTAGGGCTTAAAAGCACACCTGGGAAGATTAAAATTAGGGGAAAGGACTGTTTTACCCTTGGGCAAAACTTTTAATTTTTGTCAAATTATTCCGAGATTCGGCACCTAGCGCGCGCAGTGCTATCGTGTCGTGTCACTGGAAACTGAAAAATGGAAACTGGGCTGACGGCATGACACGAAGAAATCGCAGTGCCCCTTTGATTTTAATTTTCACCATTGACGCGGCGTGTCATGATCGTGCTGCCTCACTGGAATTGGACAATTATGAACTGGTCCTACGGTGCAACGTGCCACTACCACAAAGCAACACTGAAAATTGACAATTGTTATTTACACTGACTCCACGATGCGCTATGGGTCAAACTGACAGTGTTTAACGACTAAAACTTAAAATCATCATAACTTCTTACCCGGTTATCGAATTTAGGCGAATTTTATATCGTTGGAAAGCTAATTGAATTTCCTGCACAATGCCAGGATCTATACTAAAAAATAATGAGTATTTTCGAAATTATTTATATAAATACTCACGTTTGGGACTTAGATTATGCTTGGGAAATACGGGGCATTACAATAACTCCTCCTTTGGATCATTCGTCCTCGAATGAAACTAGTTAAGCTGAGGAAACTAAGGGACTATGCTTACACATTGAACATACATATTTGATGCATGGAATGCATGACTTAACTAATTTGTAAATGCACGATTGACATGAACATGTTGTGCAATTGAATCTGATCATGATAGAGAGAAATCTTAAGAAGATTAATACCTTATACTGAATTTGGATTTGCAGAGAAAATATGAGGGTACTTGATCCGCATATATGTCTCTGCTTCCCAAGTGGCTCCCTCAATGGACTGATTCAACTAAAGAACTTTGACTAGTGGAACTTCTTTGTTCCTTAATCTACGAACTTGATAATCAAGAATATCGACTGGAACTTCCTCAAAGGAAAGAATGTTCTGAATATCTGCACTTTATAAGGGAACAACTACAGTTGGATCACCAACACACTTTTTCAACAATGAGACATGAAACCCTGGGTGTACTGAGGCTAAATCTGAAGGCAACTAAAGGTTGTAGGCTACCTTTCTGAAACGACTGAGAATTCTGAAGGGACTGATATATCAAGGACTAAGTTTCCCTTTATTACCAAATCTCTTCACTCTTTTCATGGAACATATTTTCATGTACACAAGATCACCGACCTCAAACTCGAGGTCCTTTGTCCTCACGTCTGCATATGATTTCTGTCGGCTCTGGGTAGTCCTAAGCCTTTCTCTGATCAACTGAAACCTTCTCTAACGCATCAATACCAAGTCAGGCCCTACTACTATAGTCTCACCTACTTCAAACCAACCAATTGGTGATCTACATCTCCTACCATAGAGAGCCTCAAATGGAGCCATACAGATACTGAAATGATAGCTGTTATTGTATGCAAATTCAATCAAAGGCAAATAGTCATCCCAATTACCCTTGAAATCAAAGACGCATGCTCTCAGCATATCTTTTAGAGTTTGAATGGTCATTTCTTCTTGGCCATCTGTTTGAGGGTGAAAAGTTGTACTAAGATGGACTTGGGTACGAAGACCCTTTTGGAATACCTTCCAGAAGTGAGAGGTAAAATGGTACCTTTATCATAAATGATATATACTAGGACTCCGTGTAATCGAACCAATTCTCTAATATAGAATTTGGCATAGTCCTCGGCTGAATAAGAGGTATGGACTGGCAAGAAATGGGCTGATTTGGTTGTCCTATCTACGATGACCCAAATAGAATCATGCTGATGACGGGTAAGCGGAAAACCTATCATAAAATCTATATTCACTTCCTCCCACTTCCAA
>NC_061121.1:200454693-200458236 GCF_002878395.1 Capsicum annuum
TAAATTGTACAAACCATGCTTAAAATAACTTTAAAAATTAAGGATTTATCTCTCTCTTTTCAATTATTGCTTATATTTAAAATTAAAGAGTTTTTTTGTATTAAAAAAATTAAACAGTTCTGAAATATATGGTGAGAGAATAAGAAATATTAGGATAATTAATTATTAAGAAGTCCTAGATAAGGATTTTAATTTTTGAATTCTTTTTAGTTTATGAATAATATATAAACTGTTGTGTATTTATTTTGAAAAATTAACCATAATTAGGATTTCATTCTAGGGCTGTGCAAATTTCAGTTCAAATCATTAAGCCGAATCGATAATTACCTTATCGGGTTAACGGGTCAATTTTTTCAATATCGGTTCGGGTGTCGGTTTAACATTTTCACCTAATGGGTTATCGATTCGGGCCTCGGATTTCCTTATTTTTTTAATCGGGCCACCCAATAAGCCAATAAAAAAACACACCCAATAGACCCATTACTGTCCACTGGCCCAAAGCATTAAAGGCCCAAATCCGCAAACCCTTACTTACTACTTAGAGTTATCTTCTTTTATTTTTCAATCAATCACATTTGCGATCTCTCTGACCTCTGCCTCACTCACGCTCTAGGGTTTCTTCTTTTCTTTTTCAATTTTCACATCTGCGATCTGTCTGCCTCACTCACGCTCATTGGTTCAAAGACTGCCTCAGCCTCTCTCAGTCTCAGTCATTATTCACAATGTTTGATCAATTATGGCTGATTCTTGCTGAAAACTCTATATTCAAAGTCTATTTTTACTGAAAACTCAATATTCATGGTCGATTTTGCTGAAAACTGAAGAGATCCAAGATGATTTTTGTTTTTGCTCTCAACAGTCAACAGGTAAGAATTTCTATTTTTGCTTGTTTTCATTTCTAGAATGCTCTGCTAATCTGCTTCATCTTCAATGTCTGTTCAAAACATTAGAGTAGCTCTTTTCTTGGTTTTGGCTAGAGGGATGTGAGAGAAGTAGAGAAAAGAATTGGTCTTGTAGGTGTTTTATACCAGTTGTTGCATTATTGGAAAGTTTAGTTCTTTCTTTACTTAAAGAACAGATAAAGAATTTTGTTTCAGTTTTACTGCCTCCCTCCCTCTTCCGATAATTATTGTCATTGTTACATAACTTCAGAAGATAAACTAAAGGAAATTATCCTTTTATTTTTATCATTTTTATTGCTACAGCTCATTCCCGGGCCCCGTTTGAACATCAATGTTTAGTTGTTTGTTGCTTTCCTAAGATATAAATATATAATAGTTTGTTCCTTACAACTGTTTCTGTTTAAATTGAGACCATTTCTGTATCTAAAGTTTAGTATTGTTTTTACTTTCTTTCGTGCAAACAAAATGATAAACAAACAGGTACTTGCATCTGGAAAGGAAGGAAAGGAAACAGAACGTCAATAGGACATACATATAAAAACAAAAAAATTAAAAGGGGACATTTTGAATTGTGATAAAATTGGACATTACCAAAAACGACATGACCACATAATGTATTTGATTTTCTTGAGTTAGTGTCTTGTTGAATTTATGATATTGGCTTATTGTTTGATTATTTCTTTTAAAATCACAGTCGCGTTGATACAACTAGATGGCATGATTAGTTTTGTGCATAGAAACCAGAAAAATCACTAAGCAGTAGGTTAGTAGGCAGTAAACATTAGATATGTTTAATATTAATGGTTCATCCGATAACCGAACCGATAACAATGAAAAATCGATAAACCGATAACCGATTAACCGATATCTTAATGGTTCTTTAACGGTTTAGCATATATACAAACTGATAATGAATACGTAAAACCAATAATTTTCAAAACTGAAACGAACCAACTGATATGCAGCCCTAGTTCATTCCTAAAAATGCCATATGAATCCAAGTCATGGGGAAATAATATATGCAATAAACTCAAATCAATCACACTTCGACGACTTCAATTTTGGTAAGTTACATTTAAAAAAAAAAAGTTGCGCAGTGTCCACATTGTAAAAGGAATTTTTTCTATGAAGAGATTAAAAATTGAGGGTCAGACACCATTTTTGGTGTGCTTGCTGCGCCTAAAAAGTTAAAAAAGTATTCACAATTCGTTAATTTGTTGATTTTATTGAAGGTTGCAAAATTGTGAAATGCAGGTTAGTTTATTTGATTAAATAATTTTATTATCCTTTTCTTGTGCTTTTATGTAAACTAGTTTTAGCTGCCTCGCACGTGTAACTTTTGATTATTTAAAATTAGATGATTTTATTTATTGTAAAGATTTTTAATGAAGTGCGAAAAATTCAAGTCACTTCTCAAAGATCTTTCACACTTTAATATAATAATATAAACATAACATAAATTTTATTGTAAGCATATAAATATTTTACCACCAGAAGACTCAAATGTTTAATAGATCATCATTTTTGCGTTTGTCATGCAGTACATTTTTTTCTTACCGTTACAGCCTAAGAGAGACATATCGATTTGAACAATATTTGAAGTTAGACTGTTTTTTTTTAAATTATTTTGTATGTTTAAAATCTTTTTTTATTTTTAAAGTTAAATATTTAGAAAACCTTTGATTGCTTACTTAAAACTTTTACAAATTTGATATTTCTTATATTTTTTTCTTATTCTAACATTTTTATATTTATTTCTAGATTTTTCAAATCTTATTAATATCAACTTTAGTTAATTTAGTATTCTTAAACTAATGAAAAAGGTATTAATTGTCATTAATTCTAATGACTTCTAATAATAAAGGTTTACTATAATTATTTAATTAATTTTTAAACACTTAAATATTAGGAAAATAGTGAAAATATGATTTTTTTTAAAGTAGAGATGTTTAATGAAAGCACAAAAAGTTCAAACAATATTTCTAAGACCCTTCATCTTTTAATATATTAGTATTAGTATAAATATAGATATAGATTATAGATATATATAGATTTTGATATAGATTTCATATTCTCAGTTTTTACATATTTGAAAAAAAATAGTAATTACATAATCAATAATAACTTGAAATAATATTTCATAAGTGCTCAATTTGCTTTCTTTTTACTATCTTTCCTTGATTATTTATGATAACACATAAAAAAAAATAGTTTTAGTAGAAAACGGATCCTACAATTGATTATTGAAATATTGTGTCTATCTATTTTAGGTCCAAAATTCCATATCTTATTAGGGTTTGTACATAATTATAATTTATCCAATTCAGAAATAATATAAATATAATCTAATAATAATTTGAGAAAATGGGTTTGTACATAATTATAATTTATCCAATTAAGAAATAATATAAATATAATCTAATAATAATTTGAGAAAATGGTGAAAAGACAATATTATTTATTGCAAAGACATATTTATTATTTAAGTACTCTTAATTTCTTCCCATCTATTTTAAGATTCTTAACTCTTAATTTCTTTCCACATATTTTAAGACTCTTGACTTTTAATTTCTTCCCATATATTTTAAATTCATATATTTTAGGATTCTTTATTTCTTTCCATATATTTTTTTTATTAGGT
>NC_061121.1:200461236-200483965 GCF_002878395.1 Capsicum annuum
CTGAAGACTATTCTATAATGTACTGATACTAGACTAAGTAAGAAGCTATGCATTTCGGGTATTCAATACCCCCGGGACTCAAAACATTAATAGTAGAATGACACTAAAGCTTGAAGGACAAAACATGAAGGCTTATATTTAAATCAATCACTCTTGTAGGTATTTTATCAAACACTTGTAGTTCATAGTTTAAAACAATCATAGGAATGCCATAGAACTTACAACAATAGCATGAATTCAAAATAATGGTACTAAATCATGGTTTAATTCAATAAATAATAATATTAACACATGGGGAATTAAATAGTAACGATAATTCATGGTAACATGGTATAAAATCAATAGAGCATTGAAATTCATGGATGAAGTCTTAATTTAAAATATAATAACTTGAAAGATTATAACTTGGTGATTAAAATAGGTTACTTGGGCTCCATGGATGAAAGAAATCCATGGATGAACTTTTAACATACCTTAATTGATGAATTTCTTGAAGTTCTTGGTGAGTTCTTGAGGATTGACCTTGAAATTGGGGAGGTAAGGTTCTTGATTTGGGAGAGAAAGCTTCTTGATTTGGGAGAAAATAATTAAAATAATGAGTTCAAAAATATTTTTAGGGCTTAAAAGCACACCTGGGCAGATTAAAATTAGGGGAAAGGACTGTTTTACCCTTGGGCAAAACTTGTAATTCTTGTTGAATTTTTCCAAAATGGGAACCTGGCACGAGGTAGTGCTATTGCACCGTGTCACTGGAAACTGACAACTAGGAACTAGACTGATGGCGCAATGCGAAGAAATCGCGGTGCCCCTTTGATTCTGATTTTCACCATTGGCGCGGCGCGCCATGATCGCTTTGCCTCACTGAAATTGGACAATTATGAACTAGGCCTATGGAACGATGTGCCAATATCGTGGACAATATTTGAAATTGAAAATTTTTATTTACACTGACCCTGCGATACGCTAAGGGTCAAAATGATGGTGTTTAATAACTGAAACTTAAAATTGCCATAACTTCTTACCCGGTTATCGGATTTAGGTAAATTTTATATCGTTGGAAAGCTAATTGAATTTTCTACACAATGGCAGACTCTAAACTTAAAAATAATAAGTATTTTGAAAATTATCAATATGAATATTCACGTATTGAGACTTAAATTATGCTAGGAAAATATAGGGCATTACAATTTAAATGTCAAAACTGTATTCTTACATGGAGAACTTGAGAAGGCCATCTATTTGCAACAACCGGAGGGTTTTATAGTCTTAGAAAAGGAGGATTATGTATGCTTGCTGAAAAAGTCCCTTTATGGCTTAAAATAGTCGCCCAGATAATGTTATAAGATGTTTGACTCTTTCATGACTTCTCATATATTTAGGAGGAGGAGTTATGATAGCTGTATCTATTTCAAGGAGGTAAGTGATGGTTCATTCATGTATCTTCTCTTGTATATTGATGATATATTGATAGAATCAAAGGATTTGAGAGAGATAATAAAAGTCAAAGCTTGGCTTGGTAAGGAGTTTGAGATAAAGGATCTAGAAGCAGCAAACATGATCCTAGTATAGAAATTCTGAGGGATAGAGAAAAGGGTAAGTTATACTTGAGTCAGAAAAGGTATATTGAGAAAGTACTTAACAGGTTGAATATGCAAAATGTCAAACCTGTTAGTACTCCATTGGTAGTTCATCTCAAACTCTCAGCCACTTTATCTCCAAAGACAGGTGTAAGTGGGCCTATATGTCTCGAGTTTCATACTCTAGTGTCGTTGTGTCTCTTATGTACATGATAGTGTATTCCCGACTAGATTTATCAATTGTAGTCAGTGCAGTTTGTAGATATATGTCAAATCCTGGTAAAGAAGATTGGAAAATAGTTCAGTGGATTTTCACATACTTGCATGGATCTGTTGATGTTTGTTTGCAGTTTGGGCGAAATAGAGATGGTGTGATCGGATATGTTGATTCTGATATTGCAGGAGACCTTGATAAAAGAAGGTTCCTTATAGCCTATGTTTTTACCATTGGTGGTTGTGCTATTAGTTGAAAAGCTACTTTACAAACTACAGTTGCTTTGTCAACTACTGAGGCAGAGTATATGGCTATTATAAAGGCTTGCAAGGAAGATATTTAGTTGAAGGGTCTATTTGGTGAACTTAGCACAGACTTACAAATTATTACGATCTTTTGTGACAGAGAGAGTTCTATCTTTCATATAAAAGAATAGATATTTCACGAGTACAAATGACATCGATGTTCGATATCATTTTTTGCGTGAGATTATTGCTTGTGGTGATATTGTGGTAAGCAAGATTATTACCTATGATAACCCCACTGATATAATGACCAAGACACTACCAAGTGCCAAAGTTTGAAATTTGCTTGGACTTGGTTGGTGTCAGCAATTAAGATGTGCCCTTAGAAGCTTTTGTAGAATAGGAGAGTTTTCTCGAAACGGATTTGAGTTCTGAATTAAAATTCGAGTCAAGGTGGAGATTGTTAGAGTTTGTGACCCAAAATTCTATTGATCCGGCCCTAAAAAGTTCGCGGTGCAACCCATGTTTATTATTTTTTGTAGAGTCTGTGGTGGTAGCATAGGGATCCGGCTGATAGTGGGCCCATGCAGTATGGACCTGTATGTTTTCTGACCTAGAATTTATTTGTACGCACGTATTAAATAAGTGTGATTTAGTGAGTTGTTTTGGATGGTATATATACGTCATTGAGACTTTCGTCTCCTCATTGTACTCCTCTCCATTATAGTGAATTCCTCTGCCTCTGCCCGTAGTTTTTTTCATCAAGGATTTTCACGTAAATCTGTATGTCTTTTTCTTATTTTCTTTTGTTTTGTGGTATTGCTTATTCTATCCAATCATAACAATGTAGCAAGAGACAGTTAAATAGATACTCCATTCCAAAATAAATGAATTATTGAGCTATTTTTTAATGTTCAAAATAAATGAATTGTTCATTCTTCGAGAGATATGTTGAAAATTTCTTCCAATTTTATCCTTTTATTTAATAAGGTTCTTAAATACTTCACGTTTTCGAGAAGAGTAATTTAAGAACAATAAGGGTAATAGTGGAAAATAGCCTACAATTTATGTTCTAAAATATTTTGTTTAAAGGATGTGTCATACCCAACAATTCAATTATTTTGGAATGGATAAAGTAACATATTGATATAAATGGAGTTGGTTTTAATTTATTTCTCTTAATTACTGTTTGAAGAGTCAAATCATATTCAATTTTAGTTATGATGCGGCTTAAGAAAGAAGAAAGGATCCCTTAGAACGACAATTTTAATTGCTAGTTATCTACCTTTTAAGAAATATATTTTTGGTTTTGTATTTCTGGTTTCTATACAAATTACGTAAGTTGCTTTTCACGTAGATTTCTACAAGTAGCTTACAGATAATTTACAAGAAGCTTCCTACGAACAAATTGCAAGAAGCTTATAAACAACTAAGTAACTTCGTAAGCTGCTTCTATTCTTCTACACAGAGAGTTTATTTCGTAAGAGAAAAAGATTGAAGATAAATAAAATATTTAGCTTTCCCGGCTTCTTTGGACTATATTTCTTTTTTAAAAGAAAAAAAGTAATTGGATGTACTAAAACTTTCACTATACACGTAATTCGAAGAAGGATCGAATTACAAGATTTTATTATACATAATTTTACGTTTTTCATCATTTGAATCCATAATCTCCTAATTATCTTATTATCTAAAACGTTTATTATTATTTAATAACAATTTTACTTTTGTGGTCTCTATTCTTTTACTATTCCTTAAATTGATATTCTCGACAACAAAGAATATACAATGATTAAGAAATAACAGTAATTCCCACTATCTCTACCTTAAAAATGGATATGATGACCAAAGGCACTAAATTTTGTTCCATTTGTAATTTTGCTTGCTTGTATTATGTGGTGATCGAGACAATGCTAGTCAGGAGGGTTTTTCTTTGAAGATGCGGCGAAAGGGATACACATTGTTTGGAGATGGTAATTGCCACAAAATTAGGTGGACAAGACAATTTCCTAACTACCCATCTATTCCTTTATGACATCACCTAATTAGTTCAGTGCTTAAGTACGTAATATACCCGTTAAAAGTGAAACTTTGTTACGGAATATAAAATAATAAACAAGAAGAATATAGAGGGAAGAGAAAGTAATTGTTATTTCTCTTGAGGGATGATTTACAATAAAGGAAATCCTTCTATTTATAGGAAAAATTTACTTCTAGTTTCTCAGTAAAATACAGATACTCTAAATCCTAATAGATATCAACTAGATCTTGATAGACATTCACTATAATATAAATACATTTATAACACCCTTTGAATGTCTAATTGATAGATAATGTACCTCGTTAAAACCTTACTAGAAAAAACTCTATAAAAAAAAATCTAATCCAGGAAAAAGAGTGTTCATCTCTAACGATACACATATAGGTTGTCTCATTAAAAACCTTACAAAAAAAAACTAGTGGGACAAAACCTCGTAAGGAAAAAGAGTACAAAGCATATTAACCCCCTAATGAGAACATCCTTGATTCTTTGCATCCTGATCTTGTTCCTCATTTTCTTTTGAAAGAGACTTGGTGAATAAATCAGTCAAATTGTTACTCGAACGAATCTATTGCACGTTAATATCATCATTCTTTTGTAGCTCATGTATATGGAAAAATTATGATGAAGTGTGTTTCGTTCTATCTTCTTTTATGAATCCTCCTTAAAATGTGTTATGCATATTGCATTATCTTCTTATAAAATTATGGACACATTGTTACACTTCAACCCACATTTTTCTCGAATGAGATGTATCATGGACTTTAACCATACATATTATCGGCTAGCTTCATGAATAACTATTATCTCATCATGGTTCAATGAAGTGACTAGATAGAATGCTTTGTATATCTCCAAGATATGGCAGTGTCCCCACATATGAGCACATTGCATGTTTGAGACCGAGATTTATGCGGGTTAAGTAAATACCCAACATCAGCATAATCAACAAGATCCAGACTGCAATCTTTACAATAAAATAAGATCATCTGTTTGATCCTATTTCGAAGTCTCCTAGTAGAAGCAGAATTATACCTTGCAAACAAACTAACCGAAAAAGGCTATATCAGGCCTTTTAGTATTTGCAAGATACATTAGTACATCAATTGTACTAAGATATGGTACTTCATTACCAATTCAATTCGGTATATTTCTCATGTCAGCAAATAATCTGTTGCTTTGAAAACTCTCCAAGAGTTCTAATAATTTTTAAGTTATAAATTTATGCAATATAAGGATTATAGATAAGTTTTCCAGAAACTTTTATATGTCTCAAACATTTTGAATCCTTACAAAGTTTTATATAAATTTTGTCAAGTGACAATATTCAACACTTCACATGTGACATCGTCAAGTGTTTGGCTTGTAAATCAAATAAGTTTTATTCTTACCAAGATACATCCTTTCATGTCACTTGATAAATGTTTCTACGTCAGCATGCATAAATAAACGTAGAATTCAGATCCTCATAATCTTTTACAATATTGTGCCAATATAGTATCAAAGATATCATCGACGGTTTCTCATTTTGTATCGATAACATTTTGAGATCTCATCACTTTATTATTTTCAAGTACCTGAACCTCTCATAAGGTTTCATGAAGTGTTATGTCATAGGCTCTTTAAGAGCATATTTCCTTCTTATTATGATTGTTTGCTCCTTATCCATTTCAACGATTGTTTTATTTGGAATCGATTGGTCTACCACGCTTCATGCATGCATAGACTTTGACCTTTAGGGACACAAAATAGGAGCACTTGCAGCTTAAATATGAGATGCTTTCGACATTTGACTTGAATTATCTTTTGAATAGAGATCTAATGATAATTCCTAACATATTTCATAACTACTTATAATCACTCCCTTATGTTAGGAAAACTAACATACATCCTCTATCTTATTTGAGTAATCCATCTTTTTGCATTATGATATATTCATTAATCGTATACCGCACATCAAAATTATTAAATCGAATAGTTAGTTCCTGATCTTGAACCAATTGAGAGGGAAGAAATAATCATAATTTATTGGTCTAATGCATACAAATGTTATTGTATGAAACATATCATTTTTCATACCAACACATAAAGCTTTGTTCTCATTAGAAACGGCTTAACTATTTATCGAAGGCATTCAATATCAAACCATCATCTTCAAGATGAATTGTCTTGATTCCACAGTCTGAAAATTATGTTCTTAACTCAATTTTATTGAGAAAGCAACTTTATGAATGTCAAACTACATGTTGACAATACATATATATGTGATAATCTTATTGATGCATCATTTCAACATATCACATGATATTTTCAGATTTTGAGGTATCAAAGCCAAACATTAGTTGATCCAACCAACTTATCATGAGAACAAGTAACATTAAAAGTGATAAGGAATTTTCTGATTCTTCAATATATGTTCAATACTCAGTATGCATATCTTTGAAATGTTACAATTGTTCATGTCAATTTATGAATTTTTACTACAGTAAACTCCAAGTTTACCATGACATGTGTTTTTTTCTTTAGCAAATTTCTTGTTTACTATGACAAGAATTTTGTATCCATAAACAATAAATTCTTAGTTTATTATAGCATGTGATCTCATTATGCTTGGGTAACTTTTCACATTCAAGTTTCTTATCGTAGTAACTTGGAGATATTCAATCTTCCAATTATTCTACCTCTTTTAGAGGTGGATTGTGATATCTTCACAACATAAATTACGTTTGAGTGTCTATACAGTCACATTCACCCTAGGGTATAGATTTGTATTTTATAATAATCAAAGTTCTCATTTCCCGAGAATGGAATATAATTATGTCTTAAGCATATCAAATTATGATAGATTAGAACCTCTTTTAAGATATTGCTACATCAAGAGCGACATACATATGATGTAGAGAATTTTTCTCTAACATATCTTATGATCATAATATGCATGTGAACATATATCACTTTTGATGATCATTATAATATTGTCCCTTCATGCGTATTTTCATGCATTTAATTATTTGTCTTCTTTCAGACATATTATGCACTGCTACCACATTCACTTTAGAGAATGGAGCATGTTAAGTGGGACATGTCACATGATTTTTCACCAAAAAGTCATTATTTTTCCTTATCCATTATAATATCATCAATATAGTGCATTGAGATCTAATCTCAATGTCTTATCCATATAAAGGCATCTTAGACATCTCGATGGAACTTGAACTAATTATATCATAACCTACTTTTGCTAAAGAATTCTGTATCCATGCATATAATCTACTTTTACGAATTTTAAACTAATTTGAACTCCACAATGGTTTCACAAAAATATAAACCGGCTACCTTACCTAGAACTTTATATTTATAATCTCACCTTGTTATTTATAATCCCACCTTGTTTGGCAGAGTCTCGTGCTGATAATGTATTATGAAATATAAAATAATAAACAAGAAGAATAGAGAGGGAAGAGAAAGTAATTATTATTTCTCTTGAGGGATGATTTACAATGAAAGAAATCCTTCTATTTATAGGAGAAATTTCAACTAGATCTTGATAGACATTCATTATAATATAAATACATTTATAACAAATTTGACATTATTGATGTAGAGTAATCTTGAATAACAAGTTAGCTATCATTTAATGATTATCATATAAAAATATTTTAATTATAGTTATCATTTAATGATTATTATATAAAATTATTTTAATTATTTTATAAATGACATGATCGAATAAATATAATTTGGACTATCAATGTGTAGAATTTATAGCATGTTTTACTAAACTTTCGAAAGATCAAAAATATTTAGTCTAAAGAACAAAGTGTTTGCGGACCAAGCTTTTGGGGAAAGTTCTTTTGAGTAATAGCAAAGATAGTTTTCAGCTTTTAATTAAAATAAAAAATAGTAGTTGCTTATAAAGATATGTTTAGATTTTTTTGACATAATTAATTAGTCATATCAAGAATTTATATTTACTGAATTAAAACTAGTAGTAATTTTATTTTTCTTAATTCGACAAGTGAAAGCACTTTATGAATAATATTAGTCAAGTTACAAATTACTAAAAAAACATTTCTCAAATGATTTTATCATACACAAACCACTATTTCATCACCCTCAACATATGTGACAATTTTTGCTTCTTGATATTCAAATTATTGTGAATTTTAACTAATATTTTTAAAATATATTTTTTCTGATAGTATAAGAAGAATTATAACTTATAGTACTTATCATATAATTCTTTTAATATGCCTATATTTTAATTTTAAAATATTGAGTCAATTTAATTTAATTTAATTTAATTTCAAAATTAATTAATTTAACTCTCAAAAATTAAATTATGTCACATAAATTGAAACTAAAGAAATAATCTCTTAAAGAATATTTTTGGGAGGTCATTTTTTATTATATAAAAAAATACTAGTATAATATTGAACTGCCGTAGAAAACACTCGTGTTTGAGTCTAATTTTTCTAACTATAACTATGGATATTACGAAATGGAGGAAAAGGATTATTGGATTTGCAATTTTAGAATGATAACGGCAGAAATATAAATCAATTATATATATATATATATATACACACACACACAGAGGAAGCTCAGTAATTGAGAAGAAAAAATAACAGGAAAGAAAGAAGAGAAGAGAAAATCGTGAAAAACTTTGCAGAGAAAAAATCGTAAGATATTTTATTTCATACATTAAGTGGTCTTTTATAAGCTTACACAAAATCATATTTCCACTAAACCACTAGCATAGTTTCACTAAACCAATTCCTCAAAATTCTAGGAAATAAAATCTACACTACTACAAAAAAATGAACTAATTAATAATAAAGTAACAATTAGAAAATAGGTATTGTAAGACTTGGTCAAAATAAGAAAAAATAGGCTCGTGTTGCACGACTTTAACACCTTATCTCCACATCTGCTCTAGTCTTAGCCATGCCTAGTTGCTGACAAAAACTATCAAACTTATTGACACTTAATCCTTTGTTGCTTTATTTTAATATGCTTCAACTTACTCTCTTCTTATAATATTTTTCTTCTGATGAAGTTGTAATGTATTTCTACATGCTTAGTCCTTGCATGAAAAATAAAATTTTCAGCCAAACTGATTGTCGATTGACCGTCAGAGTACATATTGCATAGCCAATTGGTTGATGCAAATTCTCCATCAACCGCATAAGTCATGTATTTTCTTGAGCTGCAACTATTGTTGTCCGATACTTTGTTCTGTTGTTGACAACGACACCATTGGCTGTCTTTTGCTACACCAAGAAAACTCTTCAACTCCATGCTTAAACACAAAGTCAGTAGTTGGACGACGAGTATCATGATCTCCTTCATAGTCAGAGTCGCAGTAAGCGGTCAATATGCATTCTTCACCTTTCTTGTACAAAAAATCATAATTAATTATACTTTTCACATATCTTAGCAATTGTCGAACAGCCTCCATATGGTGCTTCTTTGGATTGTGCATGTAGCAACTCATCACACCAATTGTAAAAGAAATATCAGGCTGAGTCTACGTTAAATAAATTAGAATACCTATCAATTAACGATACATCGTCACATCTTCAAAATTATTTTCTTCGTGTGCACACATCTTTGCATTTGATCCAATTGGAGTTGCAACTAGCTTGCACTCCAGCATTCTAAATTTCTTGAACAAGTCTCTAAAATACTTTTTCTGGTGAATAAAAATTCTTTTTTGAGTACGATCAAGCTCCAACTCTAGAAAATGATTAAGTTGTCCAAGTTCTTTGATTTCAAATCGAGCAGATAAATTTTTTTTGTTTGGAGAATTTCCTCTTCATTATCACCAGTTACAATCAAATCGTCGGCATATACCAGCACTGTAGCTAGCTTTCCTCCTTCAACTTTGGCAAACAAACTTAAATTTGACGTAACAAAATAACCGCTTTAAGTTAAAATTCAACAATTTTACCGTACTAGACATTTGGCGATTGCTTTAATTCATAAAGCGTCTTTCTTAGCTAACAAACATATTCAGGTTGTTTTTAATTCTAAAAATTCATTGATTGATTCATGTAAATCTTTCGATTTAGCTTTCTATGTAGAAATGTATTTTTAACATTCATCTACCACAAAATTCAATCTTTGCTAGCAGCAAATACATGTAAGACTGGCACAGTTTTAAACTTCACCACTAGACTGAAATTTATCATAGTCCAAATCATATTCTTGTGTAAATCCCTGAGCTATCAAACGATCTTTGTGCCTCTCTCTCAACCCATCTGCGCGACGTTTTATTTTATAAATCCATCTGCAAGATATAGGCTTCAAATTTTTTAACTTCGACATAAGTTTTCAAGATTGATTTTGTTCTAATGCAGCAATCTCCTCCTCCAAAACTCTATTCCATTCTAAGTTTTGAGCTATTTTTTCAAAAATTTTAGGTTCTTTTTCAAATTCATCTTTTACTGTTGTTGCATTGCCATATTTAGGGTTTTGCCTCTGAATCTATTCTGACCTTCTCGTCTAGAATCATGAAGCAGCTGATACTTTTCCGTTACTTGTCTCACTGCCTTCACATGGTGGCTGGTGAACAACTAATTGCTCAAAATTATCAGTTGCACATTATTGAACATTGGCATCATTACTTGATTGAAAAGAAGTAATTTGCACCTTGTTTTCTTAGATCGGTCTGGTCTGGTAATATCACTTTTATCATAGACCACCATGAAGAGACTTTATCAAATACAACATCCCGTGATATATAACATTTTTCAGCTGTATTGTCACAACATTTTCATCCTTTTTCTTTGATTATCGTAGCCTATAAAATACATCTAATAGGCTTTTGTTCATTTTTCTATGTAACTGATCTGGTTAAAAATATAGAACATACAATAAAATACGTGCAAATATCAGAGATTAGCCTTCATATTTCATAACTTCTCAAAAGGTGAAAGAAAACTTAACCTTTGTTGAGGAAGTTCGTTGATGACATATATTATAGTACTTATTATTTCCACCTAAAATATTCCTGGAATATTTTTAGCATATAACTTAGCGAGGCATGTTTCTGTTAAATATTTACTTTTTCACTCCACGATGTCATTTTACTGCAGCGTGTGGCACAAGTATATTGATGACGAATTTTGTATTTTCTTAAATACTGAGAGAATTTAGTTGAGTTGTATTCCGCTTCATTATTTTTTTTAAAACAAGGGATTTTCTTGCCCACTTGTCCCTTAACTGTTTTCTTGAACTCTTTAAACTTAGAAAAAGAATCAGATTTTTCTTTTATAAATAAAACCCATACCTAGAGAAATCATTAATAAAGGACACATGTACTTCATTTCACCACTTAATGATTGCTAGATGGGACCAAGCACATCAGAATAAACTAATTGTAGTAGTTCATCAACATTAATTTTGGACTCTTGAAATGACAATCGATGAGCTTTACCGTATTGGCATCCTGAACAAACGATGTTTGTTCTTACTTCAAGTTGAGGAAGACCCTTGATCATTTACTTCTTCAACATCATACTTATCTTGGAATAATTCATGTGATCCAATATCATATGCCACAAATAAGCAGTCTCATAATTTTTTGTCTTTTCTATATACACAGACTCCGCAGACGTCACATAGACTGATTCTAACCTACACCCTTTGATAATTGAATTTTCTAAGTCCTAGAGATCCTGATATATCCTCACATCGTCAGAAAAAATAGAACATAGTTTCCTAATGTTGTTAATTGTGACACAGAAAATAATTTTTCCTTCATATTCGGAACCTGATAGTCATTTTGAAGTGACATATGATTGGCTCCTTGTTCAGGAAAATTTGTCGTCTTATCAAGATGAGTTATTGATAACAATAAATTATTAATTATCACCATAATATGTCTATCCATATATATTGATTGGTTCTACTACTTTTACTTATCACCTGTCATATTACTCGCACAACCTTAGTCAATGATCTAGTCATTCTCATGATCAATTAATTCATATATTGTCGTTATAAGTGCTAAATCCTCCTCTTTTATAGCAAAAAATATTTTACCATCCTAAACATCTTTGTTTTTCTCATTTGAATTTGAGGTAGCAGCATTAGTTTTCACGAATTATTTCTTGAACCAACAGTCATTTTCCATATAACCCTTCTTCCCGCAATTGTAATACTTTCCTTTGAATCTTTTTTGATTCATGTGATATATCAAAACTTTTATTGAGCAAAAAGTTTCATCTCCATAAAAAAAATCTTCTTAGATTTTGTAATGACCCGGGACTACCCACTAGTCATCACACAGTGCTTACGGCCCCGAAGGACCACAAGCTAACCCATGAATAATATCTGTTGTGAGCACTGAATAATAATACTATAATTAATACGGAAAAATGGGCTTAAATGCTATAAGGTTCAAAACATCTAAAATCTAATAAAATATAACATCTGTAAAACTGAATACTGTCTGAAAATCTAGTCTGCAAAGCCTCTAACTGAATCTGTCTAAAAGTGGAGTTGATGGGAAAATCCCCCAACTAACTTCATCTACTAAACTACTACATCTACTAAAATATGAAATAATATAATATCCTCGAATGATGAGGACTCACTGCTAAATTTATTGCTACTGGTCGAATTTGAACCTACTATTCATGGTCGGTAACCTGCACGTCTGAACCTATGATATGAAACATCATAGCGCAAGAAAGTATGCGTCAGTACGTAGGAATATACTGGTACGCTAGATGAGGTAAGGCTGAATGCAAGGGTTCATATGCATGAATAATAACTAACTGAATGGTATAGAGTAACTGAATGTAAGAGTACATGGATAACTGAAACTACTGCAAATACTGAGTATGTAATACTGTGCATGTATGTATACTATAACTAAGCTTTTCTAAAGCTAAGTACTAAGTTTTGATAACTGAGTAACTGATATCTAAAGTTACTAATAACTAATTTACTGATACTGATTGACTGTGTCTGACAGTCCTGATTCTGTAAAACTAAACTGAGTTTTAAACTGAAGAGTTAAACTAAAACTGTGGGAGGTAATCATCTAACCGACATGCCCCAAATAAGATAAGATAATTAAGTTGGGGTCTAGTCTATAACCCCAATTGGAAGAGTGTTATCACCATGCCACGGGTACTAACAACTATTGTGGATTCAGTCCTGACTAACGGGTGACCCCTAAGATTAGTCCTAAACTAGCGGGTGATCCCTGAGTATACCAGTCCTATCTAACGGGTGACATCTCTTAACCTACGCTGGCTACGTAGTTCTAGAACTTAGGGATTGTATCTAGGGACCCAGTCCTAGCTAATGGGTGAGACCCCATCCCTAGGCTCGCTCGTTGTTAAATCCTACTCTAAACAGAAACACATTTATCTGATCATACTGAACTAGACTAGACTGGTATAGAGTTTACTAAGTTTTCCTAAGTATTGTAACTGACTGAGTTCTATTGAGTTCTGAGACTAGCTGAGAGTACTATTGATCATGACATGACTAATACTGTCCTATCACTGACACTAACTCTAGGTAAACAACTAAATTATAGGGTATTAAATACCTATAGGGCTCGATAGCATGAAAAGTAAAGAAAAGCATTATCTTGAATAACATAACAATGTTCACTTGGTCATAATTCATTCATAGAAACATTTCATCAAACACTTGTAATGCATTAACTTGAGCATGGATGGGTAATACATGTTAGCATTCTATAATGGAATTATTTCATTCTCATAGATAATTTATCAAACAAATAAGAAGCATACTTGGTTCATTAAATCATAAACACTTAGGGTTAACATGGTTACAACAATAAATTTGCAAATTGAAGGGTTGATCATGAATATCATGTAATTCAACACATACTAGAATCAATTCTTGGAACTTGTAATCTAAATCATGGATTAAAACTCAAACAACATCATGAATTCAATCTAATTCAAACATAGAAATCATAAATCATAAATCTTGTATTTTGAAAGAGGATTCTTGGGCTCCTTGGAAGGTAAGGATTCATAGGTGAACATCTAACATACCTTGGAAGATTCTTTCTTAAAGGTTCTTGGAAGAAATCCATAGACTTGTTATTGATTTCTTGAACTAGGGTTTTTGCCTCTTTGAGAGAGAATGCTTTTTAATTTAGGGATGAATTGAATAATGCGTAGCTAAGGACGTTTTAAGGGATTAAATCCCGTATCTGGGCATAATAAAATCATGGGAAAGGACTATTTTAACCCTGGGCATCCTTTTAATTTTTTGTGAAAATTTTTTGAACTGGGCACCTGGTTTGACGCGCCACTTTTGCGTCGTGCCACTAGAAAGTAGACAATTGGGAACTGGGCTGATGGCGCAATGCGACGTCATCGCGGTGCTTCACTAGTTGTGAATTTTCCCTTTGGTGCGACACACTATGATCACGGAGTCATACTAAAAAGTGACAATTGGAAAAAAAGGCTAGTGATGCGACATGGTGGTATCGTTTTGTCTCACTGGAAAATGACCAATGACATTTGGACTGCCTCCGTGACGCGCTAGAGTACCAGGTGGTACACTGTCTTACTAAAATGGCTCTAACTCTTCGCCCGGGTGTCGGATTTGGGTGACTTTGATATCAATGGAAAGCTTATACAATTTCCCACACAATGAAAAGTCAAAATCTTGAAAATTCCACATGTATAAAAGTCTATTCATCTTTAAAGAAAGTTTTTGATATATTTGGAACGAATTTAAGCTAGGTAAAAGTACGGGGTGTTACAATGTCTCCTCCTTGGGAACATTCGTCCTAGAATGAGACTGATTAAACCGAGTACTGCTGATAGACTGAGTTTATACGCTGGACATTCATTTTTGATGCATGAAATAATGACTGAACTAATCAATAAAGTCATGACTAAATATGTAATGATAATTGATAGTAAGATTATGGCTGTAACTGAATATGGAACAGAGTAGATCTAAGGAAGACTGTTACCTTAAGCTGAGAACACTGATAAGCATGAGATCATTTACTGAACTTGTATGAATGGGAACATGAGAACATGAATGAGTGTGAAATGTGATACACGAATTGAATATCATAAACTGAACTGAGCCCTTAAGTACATAGCCTATTGCTGAGATTGGAACTAGAGGGTCAACTATGAGGACCCATTACTCCAACTGAATTTGTTACATAAAGAGAAAATTAAAGGTTTAGATCATGATAGCTCGGGGGTTATAGTCCATCTCCCCCTTGGGACACTATGTGCCTCGAGAATGTTGACTTGGTTGAGATACTAAGGAAAAGTATGAGACGATGCATGGGGAACCTATGAAATAAATCATGAGTGAATATCTGGGATCTTAAACTGAGGCATGATACATGAACTGGGCTAAATCCGCAACTACTAGGATGTTCCATTTTGGGATAAGATGACTAGATGGAAGGATATGAAACCATCCGAATTTGTCCTCCTGACTGCTAAACTAAATTGTTGGCTTTATGAACTAACTCATATTGAAAATATATACTTAACTAGAGTATTCCTTCAACAATCTTTTTAGGAAGTTTTAATGGCCTTAGGGAGCAAGGGATCTTGGCATGAGCTGAGCAAAATGTCTGAATAATAAATCGCAACATGGCTAAAATCCGGTAACATAAGGTGAGGCCTATGACACATCATCTTAACGTAGAGTGACGGAGCCTTATGCACTATAACTACAAAATTTTCAAGCTTAGACATATTCCTCGAATACTTTCTCAACAATATACCCTACCCTAGTATGGTACTTCGCTTGCGACTAATGAAAAATATTTTATATGGGTGCTACGCACGAATGCTTAAACATACTAACTTAACTAATTAAATGAATGGCTAATAGCGGAGTACCGGGCATGTGAGACTAAACAGTACTTAGTCTGAATACTAGTCTGAGGTTGTAGAGTATTATAAATATGAGAAAGGGACTGACTGAGTAACATGAGATAACTAATCATGAATTCGTGAGAACGGTATTATTTAAAAATACAAGACCAAGCGTATAACATGATTCTGAAATAGTCTGTAAATTAAGGTACTAGTCTAATATCTAGGCTAAGACTATTACTGAGACTGTAACTAAGATAATAATTGAGACTGTACTGGAACTGAGTACTGAGTGAGATGAAACTCCTTATACTAGGAACTGTAAGCATGCATGTTTTTCGATAATGTGCGCAAATATGATATATGATTATAGAGTTGACATGTAAGGCATGAGTACTGACATTACTACTAAAATCTGAAGGCCTAACTTTCTGAGATATCATAATCGGGCAGTTCTTGTATATCTGTCGGGCTATGATAGACTGATCCCTAGGGTAGAGAATAAGAAAGGTTCTGTTAATGTTTCCATTCTGACTTTAAAATTGACTTCTATGTATAGAATTATAAAAGACAGAGAAGCTCCTGGATCTAATAAGACAAAACATGTAAATAAAAGATCTGTAACATACCAGTAACCATGTCAGGAGAATTTTCCTGATATTTTCTGGACTAAAATGCATAAATCATATTTGGGAGTTGCCAACTGGCAGCACTGGAAGTAGCACCCTGCTGATTTGGGTGATCGGACTGAGCTGAAGGACGGTTGTACTGACCCTGGTGGCGCAAATCCCTTCCTCTCTAAGCCATTACTCTACACTCCCACATCCTGTGGACTAGCTTACCACATCTAAAATATACATCACTTCCAGATCTACACCCACCTAGGTGTTTTTTACCATATTTTTCACAAAACGGACGGGTACAAACACCCTTTCCACTACCTTGTGACTTAGAGTCTGGTGCTCTATCTTGACTGTCTTTTCTAAACTTTGGCACTGTAGTACACCTACAAAAGGATTTGGGACTAAGAATTTCTGACGAAACTGGAACCGGTTACCACTCTCTAACCATGGCCTAAAACCACTTATTCTGACTCTCTTATTCTCTATATCATCCCTCCTACGCTTCTCCCTCTTGCTTTGTTGAGTATAAACCCCAAGCCTAGATAGGACAACAGCCTGTAGGTTGTTCTGAGCAACTACTAAATTGGCTAAAGTGGTGAATACATCTCTAAATTCTGCATGAGAGACGTGTTCGTCCAGGGGATCTGCCTGAACGGGCTGAGGTGCTGACTGATTTTTCATTCTTCTTTTATTAGTCCTTTTGGGAGGCATGTTCTATAAATGAAAGGAAGAAATGTATTAGACTGAGAGTGTAACTTAAACTCAGGCTCACTAGCATGACATTAATACTAAAAGAAGGGAAACTTTTCCTAAAATATCTCATAGCCTCTTTTCCATAAGCGTGGGGCATTACACACCCATGCACAAGACTCTACTAGATGCAGTTTTCAAACTTCCTAGGACACTGTTGAACCTTATGCTCTAATACCAAGTTTGTAATGACTCGGGACTACCTCCTAATCATCATACGGTGCTTACAACCCCGAAGGACCACAAGCTAACCCATGAATGATATCTATTATGATCACTAAATAATAATAATGTAATTAATGCAAAAAATGGGCTAAAATGCCATAAGGTTCAAAACATTTGAAATACTAATAAAATTTAACATCTGTTAAACTAAATACTGTCTGAAAATCTAGTTTGAAAAGCCTCTAACTAAATCTGTCTAAAAGTGGAGTTGATGGGACAATCCCCCAACTAACTCTATATACTAAACTACTGCATCTACTAAAATAAAATAATAGAATATCCTCGAATGATGAGGACTCACTTTTAAATCTACTACCGCTGGCCAAATCTGAATCTACTATGCGTGGTCAGAAACCTGAGCGTCTGAACCTATGATATGAAACATCATAGTGCAAGAAGGATGTGTCAATGTGTGGGAATATACTAGTATGCTAGATGAGGTAAGGCTGAATGCAAGGGTTCATATGCATGAATAGTAACTAACTAAACAATATAGAGTCACTGAATATAAGAGTACATGGATAACTAAAACTACTGTAAATACTGAGTATGTAATATTGTGCATGTATGTATAATATAACTGAGCTTTTTTGAAGCTAAGTAGTGAGTTTTAATAACTGAGTAACTGATATTTGAAGTTACTGATAACTGATTTACTAATACTGATTGACTGTGTCTGACAGTCCTGATACTGTAAAATTGAACTTAGTTCTAAACTGAAGGCTGAAACTAAAACTATAGGAGGTAATCATATAACCGACATTCCCCAAATAAGATAAGATAATTGAGTTGGGGTCCAATCTGTAACCCCAACTGGAAGGGTGTTAAGACCATGCCACAAGTACTAACAACTGTTGTGGAGTCAGTCCTGACTAACGGGTGACCCCTGAGATCAGTCCTAAACTAGCGGGTGATCCCTGAGTATGTTAGTCCTATCTAAAGGGTGACATCTCTTAACCTATATTGGCTACGTAGTTCTAGAACTTAGGGATGGCTTCTAGGGACCCAGTCCTAGCTAACGGGTAAGACCGCATCTCTAAACTGGCTCGGTGTTGAATCCTACTCCTAACTAAAAGATATTGATCTGATCATACTGAACTTGACTGCACTAATACAGAGTTTACTGAGTTTTTATAAGCTCTATAACTGGCTAAGTTCTACTGAGTTCTGTGACTAACTGAGAGTACTACTGATCATGACATAACTGATACTATCTTGTCACTGACACTGGCTCTAGGTAAATAGATAAATTGTTGGATATTAAATATCCCCAGGAATCGATAGCATGAAAAGTAAAGCAAAGCATCATCTTGAATAACATAACAATGTTCACTTGGTCATAATTCATTCATAGAAATATTTCATCAAACACTTGTAATGCATTAACTTGTACATGGATCGAAAATACATATTAGCATGTTACAATGGCATTATTTCATTCTCATAGATAATTTATCAAATACATAAGAAGCATACTTGGTTCATTAAATCATAACACCTAGGGTTAACATGATTACAACAATCAACTTGCAAATTAAAGGGTTTATCATGAATATCATGTAATTCAACACATACTAGAATCAATTCTTAGAACTTGTAATCTAAATCATGGATTAAAACTCAAACAACATCATGAATTCAATCTAATTCAAACATAGAAATCATAAACCATAAATCTTGTATTTTGAAAAAGGATTCTTGGGGTCCATGGAAGGTAAGGATCCATGGATGAACTTCTAACATACCTTGGAAGTTCTTTCTTGAAGGTTCTTGGAAGAAATCCTTAGACTTGTTATTAATTTCTTGAACTAGGATTTTTGCCTCTTTGAGAGAGAATACTTTTTAATTTGGAGATGAATTGAATAATGAGTAGCTAAGGATGTTTTTAGGGATTAAATCTCTGGGCATAATAAAATCATGGAAAAAGACTATTTTAACTCTGGGTGTCCTATTAGTTTTTCGTGAAAATGTTCCAAACTGGGCACCTGGCGCAGTGCGCCACTTTTGCATCGTGCCATTGGAAAGTGGACAACTGGGAACTGTCCTGATGGCGTGACGTGGCACCATTACGGTGCCTCACTAGTTGCGACTTTTCCCTTTGGCACGATGCGCCATGATCAAGGAGTCACACTGGAAAGTGACAATTGAAAAAAAGACTAGTGGCGTGATGCGGTGGTATCACGTTGTCTCACTGAAAAATGAAAAGTGTCATTTGAACTGCCTCTGCGATGCGCTAGAGTACCAGGTGGTACACTGTCTTACCGAAATGGCTCTAACTCGTCGCCCGGGTGTCAGATTTTGGCGAATTTGATATAGATGGAAAGCTTATTCAATTTCACACATAATGAAAAGTCACACTTTTGAAAATTCCACATGTATAAGAGTGTATTCATCTTTAAAGAAACTCTTTAATATTTTTGGGATGAATTTAAGTTAGGTAAAAGTACGGGGTGTTACAAATTCACCAATAGCATGATGCTTAATGTTCTTGCGTTTATTGATGTAGAATATTTTTTTCTCATTCTTCACTAAGAGTTCTGCCATTTACTTCTCCATGACTTCTTGGCTAGCAAGCAAATTTTCAAACTCAACAAGTGATGGTTGATTTGACCATCCCTATACAGCAACAATGAAACCTTTGTATTCAAGTCTTAGATCATGATTAATAATTTTGTTATCCTATTTTTATTAATTGGAGATGTTGAATCCAAATCTAAAATTTTGTGATATATCCTCTCGACTCTGTGAAAGTACTGAAAAATTGTCACATCACGTTACTCTATTGATAATAACTCATTCTCTAAAAACAACATCCTTGCATTGTTCTTCTTTGAGAAAAGTGCAACAAGTGTGTCCCATATTTTTTTTTTAGCGTTTTAGCATCACAAACATGCTCCAACACAATTTCATTGATTGTTGTTTTGAGCGCAAGCATTTTCTTGCCAACTTTTGTGGCATTTCATTTGTATCCTCTTTAACTGGTTGTTTAACTTCACCTCCGTTGACAATTTTTCAAATATTTGGCCTTGCATATAAGAAGTTATACATGTTTTTCATGTATAATAATTTTAGTTATTTAGATTTTTGACTCCACCAATTACTTGAAGATCTTTCATTGTGCTAGCTCTGATACCAAATATAAAACTTAATACATAGGAAGCTCAGTAATGGAGAAAAACAAATAACAGAAAGAAAAAAGAGAAGAGAAAATCGTAAAAGCATTTGCAGAGAAAAGATTGTTGGATACTTTATTTCTTATGTTAAGTGGCCTTTTATAGGCTTGCACATTTTATGAAATCATATTCCCACTACAAACCACTAGCAGAGTTCCACTAAACCAATTTTCCTAAACTCTAAGAAACAAAATTTGCACTACTACAAAGAAAATGCTAACTAATTAAATGACAAAGTAACAACTAACATCTAGAAAATAGGTACTACAAGACTTAGTCAAATTAAATTAAAAAAAAGGTTGATGTTGTACGACTTAAATAGATGATTTTGCTTGTCTCTTAGTTAGAGATTTTGGTTCGATTTTTGAATTATTGGTAGAGAGCATTATTCTCGAATGGAGCCTATCTAACATGAATTCAAATTAGTTGAACTACAATGTAAATACTAAATGAACACTAATTGGGAGAAAAATAAGTCTCGTTCTACTTTCTTCTTCCCTTTTTTTAATTCTTATTCTATGTATATATATCTCACTCTTTTGTATCTCCTCTTACTTTCTTTTACTAGTATATGAAAACATGTGTTGCACATTTATTTCAAAATACTTAGTATAAAATATTAAAATTGAACTTGAAATATATTTCTCGAAAATTATTAAAGTAGACTGAACTAAAAAAACAAAATCATAAACTTACCTTTTAATTCAAAAAGTTACTTAAATTTATTTTGTAGCACAAAAGTCACTCAATTAATGATAATTATCTCATTGCAAATTATAAACACACATGCAATACGAATATGAATATCTATTTTATATTCACAGCTAAATAAGATCTAAACATTAAATATCAGTATACATATATCCCTATTGATATAGGGTGAAAAAAGAAACTATTAATCCCTAGTGATAGCTAAGTCTATTGATCAGGGTGAAATAAAGAAACAAAGAAAATATTAACCTCTATTGATATTTAAGACGCCAATTAACTTTTGATCCTCAATTCTAGCTAGCCGTGGATGCAGGTAGGAGAGGAAGCAACACTACATTTTTTTTGTTACAATAGCTAAATGCAAAACCTTAAAATTTTGATTTGTTATATCCACATTACTTTCTCAGGGGTTAATAACCTTATCAGTCATTTATTTCCCCTATTTTATTTTGTGTGACACTTCTTGAGAATCAAACAATTTGTGTCGACTGTAAATTTGGATATGAAATTTTCAAGTTTTTTAAAATAAAATTTATTTATTCAAAAATTACGTAAAATATATTATAAGATATAATAATTGATAATTTAAAATATTTAAAAGATATATGAAAAATAACTATCAAAGATAAACTTATTTAAATTTTGAAATCCGATAGATGCCACATAAATTGAGATAGAAAGAATATTTCTTTTAATAACTGTGGTGTTCAAACAGCGGGCCGGCTTCCATACGCTTCGACATTTATGGAATATCTATCACCTATCAGTCAATTACTTATGCTTTAAATCCCAAACTTTCACACTAGTCGAATCAATTTCAATTCAGTACTAAGTACTTGTGACGATTATTTTGTTAAACATTAAAGCAATTAAAATTTTATTTATTTACTTAAGGCTTAAAGATTTATATTTTTCATATACCTATATCTATAATCTATATCTATAATAATATATTAAAAGTGTGAAGACCCTTAGAAAAATGAATCGAATTTTTTGTTCTTATTAAAAGATTCCGCAATAGGCAAAATCGTCTTTTCACCTTTTTTTCTAATAATTATTTTATTAAATTAAGGACTCCTAAAATATATAGGACGAATCCTAGTTAAATAAATACATGAAAAAAAAAATCTAAAAATACATAAAATATATAAATCCTAAAATAAAAGAGGTTCTATAATATATGGAAAAAAATTAAGAGTCCTAAACTATTGGCAAAAAATTCATCACCTATATAAACAGTTATATTTACTCATGCGGGCAATGACCATGTCTAAGCAAACACAAAACCCCAACACTCGATCTTTTTGGAGAT
>NC_061121.1:200486965-200548540 GCF_002878395.1 Capsicum annuum
AAATCCTTAATTTTTAAAGTTATTTTAAGCATGGTTTGTACAATTTATTTTGGATAAGAAATAGCACGTGAGTAAATAATAAATATAAACATAAAGAAATTTTGAGTAAACCTTATGTTAGTTACTTTGGTGATTCCATAAAGCTATCTTAAAACATAAGCTTCTCAAGACAAAAATTGTGTAATACTTAATTAAACCTACAACTTAAAATAAAGATGAAGATATAGTGGACCATAGTGACTTGAGAAAATTGAAGAAAATGTATCTTTTAAATCTTGAATGAAGGATTGGTGACATTGACCAACTTAAAGGGTTAAACGTCATTAGGAAACTTGATTAAGTTAATTATGGACTTGATTAATATTTTTAAAACTTTATAATCTTTTCAAAACTACAAATCAACTCAACCCACACCCCTCTTCAATCTAAATCAACCAGTCTCTCTCCTCTCTCTCGACAACTTCTCTCAACTCTCTCCCAACCAACAGTTTTGTAAATTTCTCTTTTCAATCCTCAGCGACTTCAACATCCGATGATAAATAGTTGGGCTTCAAGTTCCTTTTCGACTTCAACCTTCAATCGACGTGATAGTCTTGCTCTCTATCCACAATAGCTTTGAATTCTTCAACCTTTAATCAACGCGATAGCCTTGCTCTCCCGCCAAAACATCTTTGAATTCATCATCGTTTCTTTTCTTCTTTCACAGGTAAAAATTTATTGACTTTTTAGTTTTGAATAAAATGAGGAACTTGAGCCAACTTCTCTTACAGTATTGGTTAACAATTTTAATATTTGTTGCTTTAATTTGAAATGTGGTCTGAACAAAAGCCTAATTTTTTATATTTCTTCTCTTCTCTTTTTGAAGTGAATTATGATTTTTTGTTGTTTGTTGCATTTTTTTGAAGTTTAATTTTTGTTGTTTGTGTTTATAAAAATAAAACAACATTTGGGTTGATTTGTTCTGTTCTTGTTCTTGATAAAAATAGTGATATTGTTGCTTTTCTGTTGAGCAAAATTATGCTATTGTTTTTTGTTTTATCCAATAAATTATCTATCTGGTGCAACATATTAACTATCTGATGCAATAGATTTGTCAGATGATGCAACAGATCAACCATCTGATGCACCAGAGGAACCATCAAATTACAATTCTAATGGAACAAATTAATTATCTGATGCAACAAATTTAGCATATGATGCAATAGTTTAACTATCTGATGCAAAAAATTAACCATATGTTGCAATATATTAAGAATTGGATAAAAAATCTGATGCAACTGATTAACCATCTGATGTAATGGAAGAACCATCAGATTAGTGATCTGATGCAACTGATGAACCTCCTGTTGGATAAAATCTCATCAACTCTTCCAACAGGACATGTCCAAGACATGATTTTTCCAACTGATCATTCATCTACCGCGATAGACGACCCAATGTTGGAAGAAATCTAAATAATATTAACCGTTGATAACTGTTCTAACAGATCACTTATGTGTAGCGACAGATGTGTGGCCTATTACACAGACCATTCATTTTTCTCAATGGATGAGTGATATATTTTGTATTTTCACAATAGATTACTCAACCGTTGCTACCGGTTAGTTAATTATTTCGACAGATTACTCATATATTGCAACAGATGTGTAATCTGTTGCACAGACCATTCTTCTTTCTCAATAGATAAGTGATATATTTTGTATTGTCACAATAGATTACTCAGCCGTTGCTACAGGTTATTTAACTGTTCCAACAGATCACTCATATATTACAACAGATGATGTTGCAACAGATGTGTGATCTGTTGCGCAGACCATTTATTTTTCTCAATAGATAAGTGATATGTTTTGTATTATTACAATAGATTACTCATCCATTGCAACAGGTTATTTAACTATTCCAACAGATCACTCATGTTGCAATAATATGTGATCTGTTGCACAGACCATTCATCTGTCTTAAAAGATGAGTGATACATTTTGTATTATTGTAACAAATTGCTCATCTACTGCAATAAGTTTGTTATATGCTGCAATAGTATACCACCTGGTGCAATAGATAAGTGATCTGTTGGAATTGTTATTTTACTATTTTGCTTGTTAGATTTGCTGTTATTCTTTTTTAACGATGCATTAATCAACTATAATATATTTTTTTATGTTCCTGTTAATTTTAGATAATATTTCTCCTAAAAGAACAGAAGCCGAATCAAGTCCAAGTAAAGAAACAAGTGAAGCAGCTAGGCTACATCCACCACTCTATGAGCTTGCTTTACAAGCATTATCTTAATCAGGAGCAGAATGTGATGAACACGGGAAGGAGGAATGTATCAAAAGAGACGATCCAAATTCTAATAGCCCTTCCGCCAAAGAGTTGGTCAAAACCTTCAGCATTGATCGTTATCTTGTAAGAATGCAGTGCGATGGTGCCACAGATTTAATGGGTGATTTCATGGTTAAGTCAGTCATGGAAAAATCTTTCAATGCCTTTAGAAAAATACTTCGAGGACAAAAATTGGATGCTTATTTCAGGGAAAGCTACTTTGGGAAATAACCTGATTTGTCGGAGGACAATAATGTTCGTTCCAAACAAAAAATAGTACATGAACTTCTCAAGTGTAGGTTTATGTATGAAAATAAAGATAAGATGGATGAGGTATGGATAAATTACTGTTGCATGCATGTTTATTTTGGTTGGAAGGAGTTTGCCATAGTTACTAGACTAAAATGTTATCCTCCTTCTCAAGTTATACCTATTCTAACCCAAAAAAAATTCCCTGCACACCCAAAAAAGGCAAAGACAAGTCGTGTGATCATGATGACCTAGTGTCCATTGTTGGTCCAAGCTTCAAAAATAAAAATTTAATAAAAGCGGTGAAAGGTAAAGAATTTTCAAAGAAGCTCAAGCAGTCATTGTGCTTGGTTTGGTTTGTACATACTATTCTTTGGGCGAGAGACGTTAACAACAACATAAGCATTGGTTTAATAAAGCTCTCCGAGGATCTTAAGGCATTTAACAGCCATCCTTGGGGTTATGAAAGCTTCAAAATGACTGTTCAATATTTGTTGACTCCGTTAGCGCCAAAGACAGTCAACTTATATGTCTTTCCATGGGCTTTTATGGTAAATGTTTTGTTTCTTTCTTTTATTATGATATCATTCATTTTTTTACTCAATAATGGTTTTGATTTATTGGCATTATTTTATAGGCTTGGGCATTTAAAGTCATTTCTCATTTGAGACAATAAGTGAACTACCAGGAAGAAATTTTCTGTCCAAGAATCTTGAGATGGTTGTTGGCCAAAACTGATAAAAATGTAAAATTTCTTGATCTCTTCAACCCCCCGAAGGATGCAGTAAGTACAATTATAATTAAGTTTTTATTTTAATTAATAATTTTTTTGAATGATCTAATCATTATTCTAATATATGTAATGATTTATGTTAGATTGTGAATTCGTTGCTAGTTCCGACCAATCGATAGTTGAAGATGTCATTTTTCTTACTTTATGATATGTGCAAACTTTATCAAACCTTAAGCTCATCGACAGAATAAAAATGGAATTTTTTAGAGCAACAACCATTACAAGAAAAATAATTTTGGCGGGTGGGCTTGTTGTTGTTGATGGTCTTAGTGGTGATGGAGCTGGTGGTGGTGGTAGTAGTGCTACTGTTGGTGCTAATGATGCTCCTCTTACAGTATTTAAAACAAACCATTATGAGTATGATCATACTGGTTATACAGATTTTGCCTCTTCTAGCGAATGTTCTGCATGCAAATGTCAAGACTTCAGGGCAAAACATGATGTAGTGATTAATGTTATTGATGCATTAACTATTTTTGTAAAGAAATTGACATCTAAGAGGGGTGTCATTCCATCAAAGACAATTTTTATTTCCATCTACTCCATTAGAGATTAAGGCTAAGATGAGAAGGAAAGTGATTTCCAAGGCATTATCAAGCATCCAAATAAGCAAAATTGCAACTCATGTGTCCGTGTGTTGCATTGAGCAATGTACAATGTCAAAAAGAGAGCAGCACGAGTTAAACAAGGTAAATATATATGTCTTCCAACTAACAAACAAACACATTTTTGTTTCAAGGATGACACATCTGCTAAAAATTATCAAACAGATATGTACATCTGTTGCAACAGTTGACTAACTTGTTGCACTAGATAAAGTACCTGTTGCTATTCTAGCAAATCAAAACTCTCTTTGTACCACTTTTATTTATGCCAACAGATGACCTATCTACTGCAATAGATGAGTCATATGTTGCAACAGATGGTTCATCCATTGGAAATAATCATTCAGATCTTCCTCATGTAGAAATTTGACCTAACAGTTGATTCATTGTTGCAATAAAAATATAATCTGTTTGGGACAATTTAAAATAGGAGAAAGACCTGTTTGATTTGCTAGAGCAGATGAGTTATCCTTTTCTATTGTGTTGTATCTTCGTGATTAGCATTAACCAATTCTGGCTTTCCAGGTGAATGTAGAAGCTACTACTGAACAATATTGATAATATGCTACTCTACTCTTTTCATGAAAATACAAAGAACAGAAAGCAAAGAAACCGTATGTAAGTGACAATAAAGATCCACAATGACCAAAGCCAAATTTCATAGCACCGGATGAAGAACAACATATCCATATTGAGTAGATTTTTATAGCTTGAGTTGAGTTTGTCAAATTAATAACCTCACCCCCTCCTTAGGAATCCTTGGCATCAATACTTAAATTGTTGATGTATTTGTTGAGATATTTACCCATAACAATTTTTTTACATTTCATTTATTCATTGATTTCATTCCAGCTAATTTCTTAAGGCTTCAATTTATTTTATTTTGTCTATAATTTTTATTTTTTTCTTAGATTTGAACTTATTAATTGAAATGGAATACTAGATTCAAATATTGCAAGTGATAATGTATCTGTTGGAATAGACAGAACAACTATTGTAATATATCGAACAGACTTGACATATGGTACAACAGGGCGGTAATCTATTGTAATTTATCAAACAGGTCTTTCTAGTGTTGCAATAGATAGACTTAGATAGAAACACGAAACGCCGACATAATGCAACAGATGATCAACCTATTGCAACAGATAAACTATATGGCAGAACAGGTAAAATATCTGTTACAACGGATGGAGAATCTGTTGCATTACAAAAATTCAACTTTCATTGGACATAAAAAAATAGTCACCACATGTAAAAAAGTGAAAGCGAATTAAAATAAAAAAGATAAAACCCATCGACAGTGTTCAGTTCAAACACCTAAAATAAAATAGGCATCAAGTAAACAGTGTTCATTTTAAACACGTAAAATAAAATAGGCACAACTGTGTCAGGTTGGCACTTTTTGCTGACTTGACGTCTGATTTTGCCCCCAACGGTCATTTTTCGCTCAATGTCTTATATATTCATCTTCTCCCTAAAATTTAACCCTAAATTCCCAAATCTTCTTCTCCATCGTTATTTTTTTTATCTATCCAAATTCTTCAAATTATTTGCATTTGGTCTTTCTTTTCTTCACCTTTTTTTTTATTTTTTCCAACTGAGCTTGACAATGTTGAGCACATCTTCCACTCTTTTTTGTGATAATGATTTTCAATATTGTAAGTGCGTTCATGAAGCTCTATTGAAAACTTCTTAGACTCAACAAAATTCAGGTCGTAGCTTTTTTACTAGTAAGATTACAAAGGTAATATTTTTTTTATTTAATTAGTTGATTAATTATTAACTTGTAATTGTGTTCTTGTTTTTATAGAAATTGGGTAGATGCGATTACTTTGATTGGAATGAAGAATGATACCCTTCATAAGAAAATCATGTAATCTGGGATTTTTTGAAGAAAGTCAAGGCTTCTGAAGAGAAACAAAATCGAGCACGAAGATACTACATTGTTGCCGTTATTGCCACTGGTTTGATAGTTTTGGGAACATGGATTTTCAAGCCTAATTGCTGAAATTTTCATGGTGGTGTATTTGCTACTGGTTTGGTTTTGTCGAGCACATGGATATTCAAGCGTGTAATTGTTGTAAAATATCAAACAAATTTAGGCATATGTTGTAAATTTAGGTCATCTATTGGAAATTATCAAACAGGTCTTCCCGTTGTTGTAATAGATTAGATTTAGATTAGATAGAAATAACATCGGCAAAATGCAACAGATGACCAACCTATTACAACAGATAAACTATCAGACAGAACAGGTAAAATATACTTCACAACAGATTGACAATCTATTGTATTATAAAAACTCAACTTTTATTCATCATAAAAAATTATTGTCACTATATGTACATGTTATTTAAAGTAAAGTGAAGTGTAAATTGAAATAAAAAATTGTTATTTTACAGGCTCTATTATATACACAGGCTCCAAGCGTTCAGTTAGTACCCCATAAGCCCAGACCTCTTGCAGGTTTGCAATAGCGTTGTTGCACAGAAAGGTCGTTGACTCAGCCATTCCTGTACCGGTCAACAAATATTCGATGTTTGCAAGAGCGTGCGAGCCGCTCACATAACCGACATTATTTTTTGGAAGGGTTATGCCCTTGTTTCAACCTTTAAAATCCCAAGATTTCTTCATCAAGACTTCCTTTGGCAAATCATTCATCAGTTTACTCTCCCTCAACAAGATGGGCAACAGCTTCATCAGTGGCTACATGAGGAGAAAAAGATCGACATCGTCGATGAGAGGATCATTGCAGTCATAAATTTTGATCTTTCCCTCCTCAAATAGTATCTCAATAGCATTATAATGTATGTCATTTATGCTAATGACTACAAGAATCCTCTTTGCCTCAGTCCAGCTCTTGCCGCGTGGATTTGGCCTCTCCACTCTAACATGTGTTATCATTTCATCTTCATCCCAGTCCAACGTAGAAACTAAGAAATCAAATCTCTCGCCATATTCTAATGCGACATTATTGAGTTGATCATACTTATCCTTGATCTTCTTACAGTAGTTGAGGTCCATTATCCTATCAGCAGTGTCATAAGCTTCCAAGTACGTTAATTGCCTTTTCCTCATGAGGCAGAGAATTTTGTCAACATGCTGTGATATAAGAAGACAATTTTTAAATAGTTTACTAATTGTAAAGATGGTTCATTTGTTGCATAGGGTTCTCTAAATCAATAATCCAACACAACTTATGCAATAGATGGATTGTAAGTTACAGCAGAACCGCTACTAGTTGCACTAAAATACCCAGCTATTGCAATAAATTTCACACCTGTTGCATAGCTTCTTATTTATGGGGTAGATTAGATTGTAAGGATAGGTTAGTAAAAGTAAACTTGTCTTGTCCTCGTAACACATACACATATCTGTCATAGTCTTGAAGTCTTAGGGAGGAAAGGGAGGCCTGGGGTAATCTGGTGCACCTGACTTGGCATTCTTGGCCTGTCGAAGATCCCTCTTCTCTTTGGCACCAAGTTTTGCATATATTTCCACCTTCTTGAATGGCCCCTAAACTGCAACAGAGTTTTGAAAGGGAGGAGTTGCAATTATTTTTTATTTCTGACAGGAGAGTACGTTGGTTATTGCACTTTTCTTCCTCCTAACCAACACTGTAAGGGTGTATCGCTCCCTCAACTTCTTGGATGGTATCAAAATTCTCTTGGATTTAAATTCCTCTACAAATTTAGAGATAGCCTCTACTTTTTCAAAGAGTTTGTTCTGGTTTACCTTGCACTCTTCGTATTCGCAACGAGAACACGAGGGTAAAAAGGGGTGAAAGGGACCTGTGTAAGGGTAAAAAGGGTGTTTTCAAACATATTTATTTTTTCTTGACCATCAACATGCTCATCATCATGAGTGGTAGAAGCATCATCATTCCTATCACCAACACCAACACCTCCACCAGAAGAAACACCCGGATCTGCCTATTAGGTTGGTCATAAAGAGCCTCAATATTTCGCTGAAATTGCCTAACTTCTTTTCTTATGGATGTTGCTCTAGTCAATTCCTTCCTTATTAACTCTACCGCTGGGTCTGCTATAGTATCAACATGACCTAGAGTAATATAAGAAGTCATCAACGACTCCTCCTCAGTAGGCATGATCCATGGATGCATAATCCAGAAAAAAGCACAGATACATTTAAATCATATAATATAATAATTTTCATTGTTAGGTTAAAATTTTAACAGTCAACTTCTGCAACAGATTAACAATATATTGCATCAGATTACCCATCTGCTACATAGTTTGCAGTAGATGGTTAAAAGCTATTTTAATTTAGTTCAGAGAACCAGAGCAACACATGGATAATCTGATGTAAAATATCAATCATCTGTCGCAATAGATTATCAATTTGTTGCACCAGTTGCATAATACGGGTAATTTATTGGGTTAAATAGTATGCAACAGATGATCTGTATATGTATTAACAATATGTTACATCAGATTACACATCTGTTACATAATTTGTAGTAGATGGTTAATCTGTTAGGAGTCGGGTTCAGAGAACAAAAGCAAAAGATGGGTAATCTGATGCAAAATATAAATCATCTGTCGCAACATATTATCCATCGATTGCACTGGTTGGCATAGGACGGGTAATTTGTCATAACAGATGTCCCATCTGGTGCATCAAATATAACATCTGTTGCACCAGATATAACATCTGCTTAATATCTTTCATTGAGTAAAATTATTTTACTTGAAGAAGACGTACTAGATCATCGAGAAGGTTAAAGAGATCAGCCTCCTTAATTTTGGTATTGCTCTTTACAGCCAACCACCTAAACATCCCTGGATGAGAAACCTCATCCGATAATCCATTACCTGCTTTCGGAGGGGAGGAATAGTTTAAAATTCCCAAGCCTAAAACATGTAAACAGGAAGTAAGCAAAAAAAAGCCATAATAACTAACTACATTCAATATAACTTAATGGATGAGTTAAAATAGTGATTAATTTTACCATGAAAGTCCAAGAAAAGCCGTATAATGTGGTCATACCTGAGGATAGCTTTGTCAGTAAATATTGGGCAGTCAAGTAGAAGTTGTCATATCCCCAGGGATAATTGTTGAATTTATCAAAATCTTCAGCACACACCAATAAATCATCTTCTATGACCTTGTTGACATCTCTTGCCAATATAACCGAATGGGCAAACCAAACTAAGCATAGTTTCTCTCTGTACAGCTTTGGTATGGTTTTATCCATGAGATCTTTCAATAAATTCGATAATTTGTATCCATGTCGAGCAATGTCAAACAACCCATCTATTTTTTCCTTGCATTTTCTTACCTTGGATCTTTTGCGGTGTGTTCCTATGGCGATAGGCGGTTCTTCTGGATGATGCAATAGTAGTTGATCCAGATTTCATCCATTTTTTTTGTTGCCCCCCTCTTTCAGACCTTCATTATCCTCTACGTACTTGATCATGCACTTGAGAAAACCATATATCATCCTCATTGGGAAACTGGCAAGAGCATCCTTAGCCAACTCAAGGAAGCATCCAAAGCAGCTCTTCTTAAAAAGTCTGTCTATGTTTTCGTCCTTCATAATTTTTCTAAAACAAATAAATTTACTCCCCATATAACATTTAAGTATAATTTCACCAGTTAGTTCTTCTTCTGCTATTTTGTCATTTATCAGCATCGCAACTTGAAACTTGTCAATACTAAAAGTTTTGACAGGATTATGCTGGGATGTTGATATTAATTCACACCCTGTTGATGATCATCCTCTTTCTCTTTCTCTTTCTCTTTCTCTTTATCGCTCTCTAATTCCTCCTTTTTATTATTTTTATTTTCTTCATCACCATCTGCAGACCCTTGTCCACCTCTCTCAATGTTGTTTTCATATCTCTCCTCAGCTTCACTTTGTTTCCTTGACTGAGATTGTTTAGGAAGATTCTCCGAATCCCTCTGTATTGTAGCCTTTTTGGGGGTGTTCAGACATTGATCCACTTTTACTTTCTTTTCTTTTGGGAGATATTTTTTAACTACAAATAATAGAAAAACAAAAATTACATTACTATTGATATATGCATAAATTTTAAAAAATACACTACAAACACCACCAATAACGATACACCAATAACTACCAACACCACAAACACCACTACCCAATGCCACAAACACCATGAATACCAACACCACCAACAGCCACCAAAAACACTATAAACCAATGCCACCACAAACACTACCAACCAATTCTACCAACAGCCACCACTAGTGCCACCACCACCACCACGACCACTACCACCACCACCACAAATACCACAAACACCATCCAACAATACCAAAACAGTCAATAGAACACTGCAACAGAAACTAGAGTTTTCTCAAGTTCTTCCTATGATTTTACCATCAAAACTCAAAATTGTAAATCCATTCTCGACGATAATACAACTAAAAGTTTTTTTTTCATCATTAACTTAAAAACTCTTATTTTTTTGAAAATAATAATAAATATAAAACTCTTCTCGAATTGTGTTACCTACGAAGGTAGAGAAAATGACTGATACAAGTAAGAATGAAGTTAAAAATAACACCTATGTGGTCAAAAATACGAAGAAAATTGATTTATTGTGATAGGTAGAGAAATTTGTTGAGTAGTTGTAGTTTTTGTCTATACTGTATAATTGAGTGAGAAAGAGAAAAAAGCGAGAACTCGATATTTGAAATGATGAAACGTTTTTCTCACAAATGAATGATTTGTATGGGTTGATTTGTATTTTGGAAAAGAATGACAAGTTTTGAAAATGTTAATTTGGTTCGAATTGATCTTAATTATTTTTTAAAATTATAAAAGATATGTGTAATTTTTAACCTTCTCATCATGCAATTTCCAAAAGACTCAATTAAAGTTGTAGTTGACCCTATGAACTCACCCACCCCTGGTTCTAGATTAATCAATTTAGGTATATAAACTCAATTGAAATTGTATAAAAATAAATGTTCAACCTATTGCATCAAATACTCATCTGTTGCAAATTATCAAATAGATTAAGTAATTTGTTGCGACAAATTACCCATTTGTTGTAAATTATCAAATGGATTGTCACATGCCACAATAGATTACCCATCTGTTGTAAATTATCAAATAAGGGCTATCATCTGGCGTAGTTGACCCTATGAGAACTCACCCCTGGTCCAAGATTAATAAATTAAGGTATTGGTCTAACATATGAGGTGGTAAGAATAGGTTCATCTCAGAGTGATTGATCAACGCCTCTGGTCGAGAGAAACGCAATGTCGTCTCATTATTTAACTCTCAAAAGACTCAATGAAAGTTGTAGTTGACTGTATGAGAACTCACCCCTAGTCCTAGATTAATCAATTAAAGTATTGGTCTAACATATGAGGTGGTAAGAATCGGTTCAGCTTAGAGTGATCGATCGATGACTTTGGTCGGGAGGAACGCAATACCATCTCATCATTCAATTGCCAAAAGACTCAATTAAAGTTGTAGTTGACCCTATGAAAAGTCACCCCTGGTCTTAGATTAATCAATTTAAGTTATTGGTCTAACATATAAGGTGGTAAGAATCAGTTCAGCTTAGAGTGATTGATCGACGACTCTGGGTGGGAGGAACGCAATACTATCTCATCATTCAATTCACAAAAGACTTAATTGAAGTTGTAGTTGACCCGATGAGAACTCACCCCATGTCCTAGATTAATCAATTAGGGGTCGTTTGGTAGAGTGTATAAGAAAAATGCAAAATAGTGTATTAGTAATGCTTGCATAAGCAATACTTGTATTATTTATGCTTGTATTAGTTATGCATGTATTATTTATTATACATTATTTGGTTTGATGTATAAGAAATAATACATCTTACATAATTTCTATAAAAGAAATTTTTGTTTACAAAAATACCCTTCTTTGATTTTGTACACTTTTTTGCAACAAAGTTCTTTTGTTGTTTCAAAAATAATTAATACTGTTAAAAATTATATAGAGGTTTAGGATTAATTTCAAGACCTTCGTCTTTGCACAAAAATATTATGTCGATGGATTAACATAGTCGAAACAGAAATAAAATACAAGACGTAAAATTAAGAAATAGTCTCAATTTTCTTTAAATCTTTTTAAAGACTCTCGAAGAAAAGAAAAAATATGTTATAGTTATTTAAATAAACTATTCATTATTGTAAATTCAAATAGTGGGAACAAAAATTGTGAAATATTTTGAAAAGATTCAGTAGTGCAAATTAAAATGGCAGGAAAAGGAATGATGAAATATTTTGAAAGGGAAATTGAGGGGTATTATGGTCATTTAATAAGTTAATGCATGTGTTTAAAGTCTTTGTATTACTAATACATAGGAAACAGAGCGTATTACTGATACACACTTCAATACACAATACAATGTATAACTAATGCATGCATTATATTTTACAATACACTCTACCAAACGACCACTAAAAGTATTAGTCTAACATGTTAAATCAATTGAAATTGTATAAAAGAAAATGTTTAACCTGTTGCAACAGATGTCTTTTCTGTTGGAATTAATCAAACAGATTAAGTCATCTGTTGTAACATATTACGCATTTGTTGCGATGGCTGACCGTGCTTTGGAAATTTTCAAACAGAAATTGTTATTTGTTGCACTTAGATATTTTAAGACACTTTTTTTAAATCAATTTAGGTATTTCCTGTCCGAGATAAAAAAAGTTAAAATACTAAGTCGGTAAAAAATATTACTTGGATAACTAAAAAATCTCCTGAACGAGTAGTCTTATCTGGTCTTTTTAATGTCACCATCTACTCGTGCCCCTCAAAAGTCAAAAGTTATTAATGAATATTTAAAAACCATATCTTGAAGAATACTCACTCGTTCAGCCATAACATAAGTAAGACTCAAGACAACTAAACTCATCTATCACTCTTTCTTCTTTATTCTCAATTCTCTTTCTTTCCTTTTTGCTTCTTTTTTCTCTCTTCTTTTGGATGAGGATCCTTTCGGATCTCCACCGATCAATATTTTTTCTCGACTGAACTGGATGTTCTGATCCCTTTATTTTTTTTTACATTGGAGGTATGGTTCACTATTGCTCTTTTCATCTCATCTTCTTCTTTATATGTCATTTAAATTAGATATTTACATCTGTTGCTAGTAATGATTTACCTATTACCAGTTTCCTATTTATTGAGAAAATTGAAGGAAAGGTGACTTTTAAATCTTGAATGAATGAACTGTTATTTTTATATCTGTTGCAAAATGCCTCATCGGTTGAACAAATGGGTAATCTATTGCATCAGATTGGTCATCTATTGATTCACTCAATTTTGTGTTACCCTTTTGTACAGACAGAGCAACTGTTTCAAGAAATCAAACCGGTAGTAAGGATGGTTTGATTTATTCCAATAGATGACCCATCTATTGCAACATGTCATCCATTTGTTGCAACAGATGCCTCATTGGTTGAGCAGATAGGAAATTTGTTGCATCAGATTGGTCATCTGTTGATTTTCTTAATTTTGTGTTACCCTTTTGTAATATTCTATTTCTTCTTCTCTTGTTGACATCAAATGTATTTCTTTTGTTTGTAGATAAAAGGAAGTGATACTAGATCCATTTTGCCCGACCAGCATTAAAGGCTAGAGTAAAGATGGATTTGGGGGAATAAGCTGCTTGTAGATAGAACCACTTAATATGTGGAAGTATGTATTACTGGTCAACCTATCATAAAAACACATCCAGTACAATGATTTTGTGAATGTTTGTTCTTTACCTATTAGGCATTAATTCTTCAAACAAGATATGGCATTTTACAGTTAAGATTGTTAGGTTCAAAGTGGTAAGGCTGAGGGACCAATTAGGTGGTGTTGATACCCTGTTATAATTTAATAACCGTTTATGCTCATGTTTTTGTGACAAGTTTGGGGAAGGGTTCAAGTTTTTGGCGACAGTGTAAATATCCAATAGTGATTGGACCGATTTTAATGGCTCAATGGACTTCTCGAAAGGCCTCTGAAGCCTCGCACTGCAGCAAACACCGATGTAACCAATAGAAATTTTCCTGGTCCAAATTTATATGGATGGGTTACTGGAGGAGGCTATTATATAGCAGTAGGTACTTTGGAGAATACCTGAGCGGGAAGGAGAGGTTGAGAAGTCATATATCATCTCAGACCTTGTTTAAGAGAAAACACAGGGTAGGAAGAAAAGTGTACCAAAATTGGATGATGAAATTGACATAAAAAATAAAAAAACTGGATGAGCTGCGAATGTGAAAGCGTATCCAAAAATGAAAATCAATCAGTCATTGAAGTAAAAGAAGAATGGTCAACAGGACTGGGCTGGACTATTTGCTAGAGAATGCAACTAGTGAGCGTGGCCTCAATGAAGACTCTCACAAAGCACAGGACCAGAACTCTAAGAAAAAAGTTTCACGAGCACAGGAAATTGATACGATTGTCGGTCAGTTAAACCCTGAACCAACTATTCCTAAATTAAAAATTAGGGATCAAGCCAAGGTGGCAATTTTTCAAGTTAAACTGGTATCATATGCCTCCTATTTATGGCTATATTCAGGTCAAAGGTAGTGGAAACAACAAGGCATGGGATTTCTACCCAACTTCAAACCTTTTTATTTCTGCTACCATCGACCTGAACAGACCCATAATTAGGAGGCATGGGATGTAAGTTTAACTTGAGAAATTGCCACCTTGTCTTGATCCTGTATTTTTAATTTAGGAGTAGTTGGTTCAGGTTTCAACTGATCGATAATCGTATCAATTTTCTGTGCTCGCGAAACTTCTTCCTTAGAGTTCTGGTCCTTCACTTTGTGAGAGTGTTCATTGAGGCCATGCTCACTAGTTGCATTATCTAGCAAAGTGTCCATCTCCAGTCCTGTTGACCATTCTTCTTTTTTTTCAACCACTGACAGATTTTTATATTTAGATACACTTTCATATTTGAAGCTCATCCAGTTTTTCCATTTCTCATGTCAATTTCATTGGCCAGATTCGCTAAAATTTCCTTGCTCACTCTCTTGTGTTTCCTCTTAAACAAGGTCTGAGATGATATATAGCCTTCTCTACCTCCCCTTTCCTGCACAGGTATTCTCCCAAGCACTTTCTGTTGCCTAATAGTCTCCTCCAGCAATCCATCCATATAAATTTAGAATAGGGGAGTTTCTATTGGTTCCATCATTGTTTTCTGCAGTGCGAGGCTTCGGAGGCCTTTCAAGAAGTCCATTGCACCATTAAAACTGGTTCAATCACTATTGGATATTTACACTACCGCCAAAAACTTAAACCCCTCTCCAATCTTGACACAAAAATATGAGCTTAGACCATCATTATATTGTAACAGGGTATCGACACCACTGTCTTGGAATCCTTCGGCCTTATCATTTTGCACCCATCAAATTAAATTGTACAATGAAGGATCTTGTTTGAAGGATCAGTGTCTAATCGATAAAAAACTACATTCACAAAATCATTGCAGTTTATGTGTGTCTGTTGCAGTAGACTGATCAATAATACATAACTCCCACTGATGAAAGTGGATCCATTGCACACACCTTATTCTTCCTACCCCATCAAAGACACTACAGTATTGTTGATTCATTTGCACACATGTGATAACTATTAAAAAGGAGGTGTGAAGATTCGTGACTTTTTTATCTTAACACATTCAAAATAGATGATAAATCAAAATCTCTATCTGTTGCAACTGATGAATCAGCTGTTGGAAGAAATCAAAACATCTTCTCCAACATATTGTCCATTTATCGTAATAGATAATTCATATGTTGCAACAGATTATAAATCTGTTATGGTAGACCTGACATTATTTATTCATCTGCACAAATATGATGACTATTAAAAAAGAGATAGAGTCATGACTTTTTATCTAACAAATTCAAAACAGCTAATGAATCAAATAATCCATCAATTGTAACTAATGAATCAGCTGTTAGAAGAAATCAAAACATCCCCAACATATGGTCCATCTGTCATAACAGATAATCTATATGTTGCAACAGATGGTAAATCTATAATGGCATATGGACGATCTATTGCAACTGCTCAATAATAATAGCTATTATCAAGTCTTCTCAAAACTATTTTGAAAAGATGAGAAGTATTATGTAAACAAAAAAGTTGTGACTTTTGACAAAAAATAAAATGCCATCAGTTTGAATGTAATTAATACAATGAAGCTTAACAGATGTGCCTTTTGTCCTTACATATCCAGATTCAATCCTCTACAAATAGGTCCCTCCTTAATCTTAATTCTGCTAAACTTTATTTATTTCTTGTATTTTTTTCTTTTCGTGTTACATCTTCAACAACTTTTTTTCAAAGAGCATATTCCTTTATTGTTGAGGTAAATTTTTTTCTGGTGTAATCTACCAGTTTTTAGTATACATTGTATTACATTTGGACTCTTTTCTTTATATTTGTCAATTCATGCATATTCAAGATATGGCTAATCCTATTTGGGACGTTGCTATTCTGTGTGACACAGTGCGGGAACTTCAGAGGTAGGTTAATGACCTATGGAGGGAGTTGGATCCATGAGAGCGACGATCTTTAGAGAGACGCAGAGGCTGATGAGGACCCTGCTGCTGCGAGTTGATTGGACGACTGTCATTAATGATGATGATGTTGATGGTAATAATAATTAGAATGTATTTTTTCTTTTAGCCTATTTATTTTAATTTTTCTACATCGGATCTATACCTAATGTATTTTATTTTTTGTTTAATGAAAAAATTATTTTTAGTCGATTTTGGCTTTTTAATTCTTATTTAATTTTCATTCTGTCTATTTCTTCTTCTAAATATTTTTCATGTTAACATGTCAATGGTTGGAGGTAAGGAGCAATTTTAAATCCGGTAGCAATAGCAATTTTGGATTTTGAGTTCTTTGAACAGATGGACCATGTGTTGGAACAGATTGGTCATCAGTTGGGTTTCTATCAACAGATTATCCATCTGTTGTGATAGATTTATCATATGTTGGATGAAAATATTCTAGTTTTATGGAACTGTGTTGTGTTCTTCCAGCTAATGTCCATCTTTTGCCACAGATGGGTAATCTGTTGAAAATACTTGTGGTCTGCTATATTGTTTAATGTTCATGTTTTGCCTTTTTTTATTGATGTACAAGTTATAAAAAAGATAATTTATATATAAGATATTATAATTTATATATAATAAATATATAAAAGTCCACAACAATCAACTATACAAGTTTCTGCAATTACAATGATCATGGTGGATTACGATCTGGGCATGTAGTTCTTTTGTGGCCAGCGCACTTACATATGGAGCACTTGTTTCTTCTTGATGAAAATGATTCTCCGACTCCACGTCTCCTCTTATATGGCTTTATTCTTGATTTGGTAGTTCTTGGGTCAATATATGGAGGAGGTATTAATCTCCCCATAAGCTTTGCAGGAACAACCCAAGATTCTTCAGGAGGCACCGGAGTAATATACCCAATATATGCCATTTTATATTTTTCCACTGAATAATATTGAGAGGAATGCTCATAAACTTTAGCTCCATATTTATGACTGTATTGAGATCGAAGCGCTGCCATAGCATGTGCATATGGTACTTTGTCCAAGTCAAAAACTCTGCACGTACAAGATCTTGTTTGAAAATCGCCCGTGGTAACATCACCATGACCGGTGATACTGAACTTGTAATCTACTATTTTATAAGATAATAACCTACTCCCCAAACTGAAGTTTGTTGATATTATTTTTTCGATTTCGACAACAAATCGGAATCTTTTTTTTGGGCACTTGAATTGCACACATATTTCGTTAAAAAATTTGCCTTACTTCTTGCTTATTTTTTCAAACATAGCCTTGATGGGAAATTCTCTTTCATCGCCAAACATGAATTCACCGATTCAGCTATGTTTGATGTCATAATATTATCCTTATACAAAAGAATCACTGTACGACATCATACTAAACTTGTAACTCAAATAAGACATTAAATCGATAAGAATGTACCTATCTGCCGCACACATATGAGAAATTCTGATAGCTTGGGATTCATATCCGTTATTTGATTGAAATGGTCTAAAAACTCCTCTCTACTATATGCTTTAGCTGCTCTATCAAAAAGGGTCACTACCCTTTTGTTGTGATAGTTGGTCCGAAGGTTCTTTCCAAGATGCCTGATGCAACAACCAAAGTAAGCTGAAGTGAAGAAACGTGAAGCCATCTTTGGAATACTTGGATGCCTATCTGATACAAAACACAAATCTTTAGAATCTTTGATGCATCTTCACAGTTGTTTAAAAAAAATATATAAGAGGCATCACATTCCTTGTCCTTTACTCAAAAAGCGACAGAAAAGATGTGATTCTCCGCATCTTGCGCCACCGCCGTTAGCAGAACTCCATTATACCTGCTCCTCAAGAAGGTACCGTCGACGGCTATACCTTTTCTCAAATGTCAAAAACCTTGAATCCAAGCACCATAGGATACAAAAAAGTACTTGAACCTTCTATTTTCTTCAAGATACAATATCTCCTTACTTTCGGGATTTGTGGACTCAATCATACAATGGTAGGCATCCAGGACTGCATACCCATGTTCGAGTATCCCCCTAACCAATTCCTTAGAAATCCCCATGGATTTATTTATCTTCCAATAACTGACCAAGACACCCAATTTCTTAAGGAGTTGATTGGCCATAACCCTTGTTGTAGGGCCTTTGCCATCGGGGAAACTAGACCTAAAATATTCACCGAGGACCTTTGCTGTGGTGTGAGGATTTTCGCTTGAAATGTGCTCAAAACCACATGTGTGATGCTTTCCATATTTATGAATAATGAATCTGTCAGAGCTTTCATACTTCACCGCTCTCAACCACCACTGGCAGTTCAAATTAGCCCATTTGAAGCAAAAGACAGCTCAAATTAATCACCTTCTTTATTCTGAAATCTTTTTGCAAGCAAGAAATAAATAAAGTGGTAGAGAGTTCATTCTTGTCCTTGAATGACATTCCAATAAAAAACCCGATCCCATCATCTTGAAGATTTTTAGACTGTGTCGATTGAAAAAAACTGCACATCGTATTGGTCGTATTAACGGCGTAGGTGTTTGATCATCATCTGAAATATTCATGTCTAGATCATCCAACCTATCATCAAAGATGTCTTCTTATTCTTCTTTTTCTATATTCTAGTTGTTATTCTCTCTCGTCTTTTCAACCACGTACACCCTTAACACCGGCCTGGATAAATCACTAAGATAAGCACTCAACCAAACCTGATCGGTTATCTTGAAAGGCAGTACCTTCTGATTTTCAAAAAAGCTATGCATGTAGCTGATGACGAGTTCTTTCAATTGATAATTCAGTCCACAATAACTGATAATTAAGTTCACAAAATCATCATACAAAATATCACTTTAGACTGTCATAGCTATCGTCTCTAGCATTTTACCCTCGTTCAAATGCCATACATATCAATTGCTCTTCTCAATCCATTGACCATGACAATCCACCCCTATTGTTATTGATCCCTCTATTAGTGGTACCTAAATAAAGTCATTTGTTAAAAAAAGTTAATAGTGATTTCATAGTGCTGTAAATAAATCCCAACAGATATGTAATCAGCTGTAATAGATTACTTACCTATTGGGATTCATCTTACGCTCCTGAAGTTAATTTGAATAGATGAGTCATCTGTTGTAACAGGTGAATCATATTTTGCAACAGACTATATATCTGTTGGGATAGATGTTATAGTACTGAGGCACTTTTGAAGCTGATTCCAACAGATGAGTGACATATTGCATTAGATAATTAACCTATTTCAATAGATGACTTAGCTATTACAACAGATGATGATCTGTTAGAATCGAGGTCAGGTTCTATCGCAACAAGTTACTAATATATTGAAACAGATATTTACCATCTGTTGTAATCGAGTTTGGATTTTGTTACTATAAGTTAATAATATGTTGCAACAGATACAAACCCTATTGCAACAGACAACACATCTATTAGAATCGAGTTCAGGTTCTGTTGCAACAGGTTTATAATATGTTGCAACAGATATTTACCACGTTGCACCAGATAACAAATTTGTTTAAACAGATAAATCATATACTATAATAGATGACCCATCTATTCAATTTATTTTACGACATGTAGAACCATAAACATAAATTCAACTTATCAGTCTTCCATTGAAATAGATATCTCATCTTCCGCAATAGATGATTTATCGATTTAAACAGATGGCTCTTATATTGGTTTCATGATTGAGTTCTATCCATTGTTGGAAAAACAGCACAATAGTCATTACCTAAATGAAAAATTCAACTAAAAATCATAATTTGACTGACCAAAGTCTCCTATGAAGTAATGCCAAAGTGGAACGTGATGTACGAAACAAGATTTGACCTAATAAATTGGTCAAATAGCAACAGTAGCGGTAACAACAACAACAACGACAATGGTCAACAATAAGACGATGAAGATGATAATGAAGTAGAAGATGATGATAATGAAGCAAATGCTAAGAGAGAGTAAACAACAATGGATGAGAAGAGAGAGAAAGGCGCATCTTTCCCTCCATTTCCCATTATATTGGGTAAAACATTTGGATCAAAATGTAAATTTAAAAACTTGTGAGTTATTTTTAAAATTCTCCTACTTTCTTAATCCATAATAAAGTAATTGTCACCTCCACCTAATAATTAAGATTTGTGTCACCTACATCACATTTTAAAACTCTTTTGTCACCTACATCCCAAAGCCTATGTGTTGGGTTTAAGTTGGATGTGTTAATGGAAAATAGAGGGAATTATTGAAGGGAAAGTGAGCTCTCACTCAAAAGGAAAGTGTATTCACTTAAAGGAAAGTCTACTTCTCCCACAATGGTGGGAGAAAGCAACTTTCTTGTCTTTTTACTAAGAAACACACATTTAAGTGCATAGTGAGGCAAGAACCAAGAGATGCCTCACGTCGTCGCTCGCTCACTCAACTCGGGGTCGGGCTTGAACTTTAGACTCGAACTCGAGCTTGGGCTTTGGATTTGGATTTAGATTATTTGAAACTTGGAAAGACAAGTGAAATTTTCAGTCCAAAAATCCAACAAAAATATTTTGTCCAGGTACACCATGCATATGCCTCGCTCGATTCGACTCGGGTTTTGGCTTGAAATTTGAATTTGAATTTGAATTTGGCAAATGATCGAGAGATTAAATTTTTAGACAAAGTTTATTTGAAACTTGAAAAAACAAGTGAAATTTTTAATTTAAAAAATCAAACAAAAATATTTTCTCCATGTACATCATGCAAATGCATGTAGAAAAAGGACACAACCCTTCGAGGAAATGATACACTGTTTCAGAAAAGGGGTGACTGTTCGGTCGAAAATGACTGTTCAGAAAAGACACACTATTTCATAAGGCACAAACATGATTGTTCCGAATTGATACACCTTTTTATGAACCAGTGCTTCCTTTTCGAATTGACACTTAATGGCTATAAATACCTAAACTTTTCCTCGGGTATAGAAATAACTTTTTAAGTTCTGAAAAACATTTTTCTTCTTACAAAAATTATTCTTCATCATCAGCTGTTGAGTGTGTTCAAGGAATCTGAAAGTTTGAGGTACCGCTACATTCAGATTGTGAGTCATTTTATCCTGAGAGGAAAATTTTTGCAACCTCGGGTACTCGAGGGAGATTAATTTCTTAAGGACACTCCGTGAAATTGGAGGACTTAGTTCTACTTCTACTTCATTTTATTTTTTAGATAAAGATACTTCTTTGATAGTTCAATTTGATTAGTCATTTTTGAACTTGTATTGAAGGTGTTAAACTTCATTGTTGTTCTTGAGACAATCTTGAACTTAGATTGACGTGTATTGTGCAAACATACAAATTGTGTACCCAAAACAACCTTAAAAAATTAATTGTTATCTATATTGTTTGGTTTTTGGAGATTAAAGCTTTATGATTTCTACTCTGTTTGAACTTAACAAGTGATTTTAAGACATAAAAACTTCATCACAAGTTGAAGGTCAATCGGTTAATGATTAGAAGACATAAAAACTTCATTGTTAAACTAGAAACAAGTAGTGTTTAAAGTTTCTACAACCTTATAATTTGTATTTTGATATATTAAAGTTGATTGTCTTTTTGTGAAAAGAAAAATAACTACTGATGGTCATGTAACTGATGGTGGGACAAGTGTAGAAGCAACGAATGTTGCTACAAGAAGTTGCACAATTGCGCAACCCGCTTTGGCACCGACGGAGAAGCCCAAAAAATTTTTGAGTATAGATTTTAAGCGTTGGCGTCATAAAATGTTCTTCTATTAGACAACTTTATGTCTTTAAAGTTTCATATCTGAAGATGCTCTAGAAGTGCCCGAAGGTACATCGAACAAAGAGCGCTTCGTTGTAATGGAGGCATGGAAACATTCTGATTTCTTATGCAAAAATTATATCATAAGTGCCCTCCAAGAAGATTTGTACAACGTGCACAGCGGAATGAAGACATCGAATGGAATATACTAGAATGGAAGTATATGACTGGAGATGCTGGAACTAAGAAGTTTTTTATTGCAAGGTTCCTTGAATACAAGGTGATTGATAGAAAGACTGTCGTATCTCAAGTATAGGAATTGCAAGTTATCATCCATAATATCCTTGCTAATGGTATGAATATAGTACATACCTTATTTGAACATATTAAGTTTGTTCTCAACGTTCACATAATCTTTAATGTAGGTTTGATTATGAATGGGGCCTTTCAAGTAGCATCAATAATAGAGAAGTTGACACCTTTGTGGAAGGACTTCAAAAATTATTTGAAACACAAAAGAAAGGAGATGACAATCGAAGACCTCATAGTAAGGTTGCGTATTGAGGCAAATAATAAAGCCGTCGAGAGGAGGTCGAAAGAAAATTCTGCAATGAGTGGAGCTAACATTATGGAAGACAACATAATAACTTATCAAAACAGAATAAAGCTGGACAACAAAGCAATCTACCTAAGAAGAAATTCAAGGGGAAGTGCTTTAATTATGGAGAGATTGGTCACAAGTCAACAGATTGTCGAGCCCCAAAGAAAAGCAAGAAGAAGAATCAAGCCAATATGGCTAAATCCAAAAATGAAATAGATGATTTATGTGTCATGCTTTCTGAATGTAACTTGGTGGGAAGTTTGAGAGAGTGGTGGATAGATTCTGGTACCACCCACCATGTTTGTGACAACAAAGAGTTGTTTGTTACATACGCTCAGCTAAAGGTGAAGAGAAGATCTATATGGCAAACTCTAAAATTGTAAAAGTTGAAGGAACGGGAAAAATCTTCTTGAAAATAATGTCAGGCAAAGTGTTGACTCTCAACATCCTTTATGTACCAGAGTTGAGGAAGAACGTGATTTCCGTATCACTTCTTAACAAAAATGGATTCAAATCTGTATTTGTTTTAGATAAGATTGTACTTAGTAAAGATAAAGTGTATTTAGGAAAACTCTACTTAACTGAGGTGCCATTTAAGATGAATGTAATGACAATTGAAATCAATAAAATTTTTGTTTCTTCTTACTTGCTTGAGTCTAATGAATTGTAGTATGGACGGTTAGGATATGGCAATCACAAATCTTTGCGAAAATTGATTAACTTAGAAGTTTTGCCAAACTTTGAGTGAAATAAATTAAAATGTCAAACTTGTGTGGAATCAAAGTATACTAAGCATCCGTATAAGTACATTGAAAAGAATTTCAATCCCTTAGACTCAATTCACACCGATATTTGTGATGTGAAGTCAACACTATCTCGTGGTGGGAAAAAATATTTTATAACTTTTATTAATGATTGCACTAGATACTGTTATGTCTATATGTTAAATAGTAAGGATAAAGCAATATATGTGCTTAGACAATACAAAACATAAGTGAAAATTATTAAGAGAAAAAGACCAAAACAATAAGAAATAATCGGGGTGGAGAATTGTAAGACCCCGCAAAATTCTAAGCTTAACTCATTCTGTTAAAGATTGAAATAGGACCCAGACTTAGAAAAATTCAGCTAAGTGTTTATACTTAGAAGTATTTTAGCCTTCGTAAGTTGGCGGTCCTATTTCATGACCCTTATGACCATAAATATCGATTTTTAGGTTGATTCATGATCAGGTATGTTAGTAGGTGCTCTCGAAAGAGTTTCAAATTTTTTGAACATCATTTGAATCACGTTTGGAAGTCCAAACCAATAGATAAATATGATCTCGGTGCGCCGCATCGCCTATTGCATTGATAAATATTTTTCCCAGCTCCTAGTGCAAATTTCCAGTGAGCCGACGCAGACTCGATGTGGTGCATTATCCATCGCATCGACCCATCGATGCGGCGCGTCGGGTTGCGCGTCACTAAACCTGTTTTTAGTCATTAAAACTCCACATCCATGAGGGTATTCAGGTCATTTTTTCACCCCTATTTAGCCTCAAAAGCACAAAATAAATCAGTCCTAGGGAAAAAACATTCATTATTTCTCTCAAGATACTCAAGAACAAAACCCTAGGAGATCTAATTTAAATTCAAGCTTCAAGAAATTCACCATCAACCTTTATTAATTCAAGTACCAAGGTATGTGAAGTGTTCATCCAAAGGTTTCTTTCCACCCTTGGAGCTCAAGAAATTCTTTTAAATTACAAGTTAAATGAATTCATAGATTTCATGTTGGATTTGAATGCAATCTTGATTATGATGTTTAATGGGTTTTCAATTCCATGATTTATAACAAGTTCCATAAAAACTAGTTAATTGTGGATTGAATTATGTGAACTTCATGTTGAACTATTGAATTACAAGTTGAATGTAGTAGCCATAATGGTATTAAATATTTATTGATATGTCGAATACCTATGCTCCCCAAGTGTTTGTCAAAATGCTTATGTGAATTGACTAGTGCAAGCATTATGTGATTTCATTCATGCACAAGCCCATGTATATCAAGTGTTTGACAAAATATCTAAATGAATGCATTATTGGTAAGCAAGTACTATGATTCTATTAAAGTCATGCAGTGTTTTACTTTTCATGCTATCGAGCCCTGTGGGTATTCTACACCTAATAAATCTAGCTGTTTACCTAGAATTACAGTAGTTACAGAACAATCTCAATAGCATCATGAACAGTAGTACTCAGTAATCAGTTACAATCCCAATTCAGTATACAGTTCAAAACTCAGTAGTATTCCATAACACAGTAAAATCCATTCAGTTTAGTTAGACAACACGATCAGTAATAGTTTAGTCCAGTCTATTACAGTTTAGAAATCAGTTCAGTGTCTATTCAGTTGGGAGTAGGATTTAGCACCGAGCGAGTGCAGGGATGATGACTTTCCCATCAGAGAGGCAGAGTCATTAGTAGTAATCCCTGTACTCCTTAACTGCGTAGCCAATGGAGGATGAGGAGTCACTCATCAGACTAGGCTTGACAACCTCCTAGGGGTTACCTATTGGATTAAGCTTGACTCTGCCTAGGTGTCACCCGTTAGTTAGGCTTGGCATCTTGGTTGTCTTGTGTTAGTACCCGTGGCACGATATTTACACCCTTCCAACTGGGGTCACAGCTTGGACCCCTATCAGCTTAGATTTGGGGTATGTCGGTTAGATGATTATCTCCCACAGTTTTAGTTTCAGTCTCAGTATAGAACTTAGTTCAATTCTATAGAATCAGGACTGTCAAATATAGTCACCCAGCTCACTATAGAACTCAGTTCAGTTCTACAGAATTGGGCCTGTCATAAACAGTCACCCAATTATTAGTAATACAGCTATCCAAAAACTCAGATATTAGTCAATCAGTTATCAGAACTCATTATCCAGTGTTACTATGATCTCAAACACAGTATATGTAGATACATGGACAGTATTAAATAATAAGTGTTTCATCAATTTCAGTTATACATGTACTTTTCTTCAGTTGTATTTATGTTATTTAGTCAGTTATTGTTCGTGCATATGAACCCTTTCATATCAGCCTATCTCACTTAGCATACCAGTATATTCAAAGTACTGATGCATACCTTTTATTTTACGCTATAATATTTTATATCATAGGTTTAGACGCACGGGCTCCTGACCATAATTAGCGGCCCGTACTATCAGCAGTAGTTTCAGTAGTGAGTCCTCATTTATCGAGGGCATACTTTTATTTCAGTTATCATTTTATTAGTAGTTCAGTAGTTGGAGTTAGTTGGGGGCATGTCCCATTAACTCGACATTCAGATAGTTCAGTTAGAGGCTTTTTAAACTAGACTTTTAGACGGTATTCAGTTGTAAAACTTATTATTTTAGTTGGTATTTTATTTAGTGTTTTATGTTTTGAACCTTATGGCATTTCTGCCTATTTTTCTACATTTATTTTGGTGATGTTACTCAGTACTCACAGAAGATATCAGTCATGGATTAGCTTGTGGTCCTTTGGGGTCATAAGCACTGTGTAGCATCCGAGGTGCAGACCTGGGGCATTATAAACTTGGTATCAGAGCCTAAGGTTCAACAAAATCCTAGGGAGTCTGAAAGTCATATCAAGTAGAGTCTTGTGAATAGGTATGTAATGTTGCACTTATGGACAGGAGGCTATAAGATGTTTTTAGGAAAAGTTTCCCTTTTTTTAATGTTCATGTCATGCGAGTAAGCATAAGCTCAAGTTAAATTCTCAGTCTAATCCTTTTTTTCCTTCCAGTTATAGAACAAGCCTCCCAAGAAGAACTGGAAATCAGATAGCCTCTCAGCCCGTTCAGGCATATCCTCTGGACAAGCATGTCTTCTATGCAGAATTAAGGGTTGCATTTACTACTCTATCCAATTCAGTAGCATCTCAGAATAAACACCCAGTTGCCATTCTGGCTAACCCAGTGGCCAATACTGCTGCAACCAGGATTTGGGACTTCACCCGGATGAACCCGACTTGTTTACTTGTTCTACCATCTCCCCCTTAGCTTAAGGACATTATTCTAAATCTGTGGATCAATAATAAACACCAAACTAAACTATCACCACCTTACTTCTAGAGTCTAAAGTAGACGTAAAGGAAGGCTCTTCTAATATTTTAGGCCTGACACCACAGTTGAAGGTTATATAAGGGTTACAAAGAAAGTAAATCCCTGGGATCTAACAAGGCATAAGCATAAAGACAAAAGACTTATAACATACCCATAACTGTATGAGGAGAACTTCCCTGATCATGGCGAGACTGGAGTGCATAAAATCTATTCTGGAATTGACCACTAGTGGTACTAGAAGTGGTGCCCTTCTGACGCAAATATTTTCCCCTTTGAGCCATTACTATACACTCCCGCATCCTATGACCTGGCTTACCACATCCAAAACACACTTCGCTGCCTGCTCTACACACATGGAGGTGATTTTTACCATATTCTTCAAAAGCAGATAGGTACGACCACTACTCACACTACCCTGGGTTTTTGAGCCTGGCACCCTATTATGATTGTTATTCCTAAACTTTGGTACTAGTGCACTAGTTGAAGATGGAGCTAGAACAGAAGACTTTGGGTAAAACTAGGAATGGTTACCACCTTCTGACTTAGGCTGGCTAAAATTAAAGCTACCTGTTCTAGCTCTCTTATTCTTTCTCTCCTTCTTCTTAAGTTTCTGCTCCTCAATCTATTGAGCATAGACCATAAGCCTAGATATTTCCATCTTTTTAATCAACATCATTGTTCTGCACTCCTTAACCATACTATCTGTTACCCCAGATATGAACTTGCTCATTCTGGACCTATTATCTACTACTACATAGGGAGCATACCTGGCTAACTGAGTAAACTTGAGGGAATACTCTTTCACGCTCATACTACCTTATTTGAAATTGATTATCTATAACACTTTGGCTTCTCCCAGCTCTAAGGAAAGAATCTATCTATAAAGGCAGTAGCAATCTCTTCCCATTCTATGGGCTCTGCATCTATACCCATGTCTACCTTCCACTGATTAAACCACGTATGGGCTACATCTTGTAGCTGATAGGCGGCTAACTCAACACTCTCACTGGAAGTTACTCCCATGATATTTGTGACTTTCTGAACCTGATCTAGGAACTTTTGTGGATCCTCTTCAGACTTAGATCCCTTAAAGAAAAGAGGATTGATCTTGGTGAAGTCTCAAATTCTAGTTGCAGCCGTATTGGCCACTGGATTGGCCAAAACAATAGTTGGACTTTTATTCTAAGCTACAACTGAATTGGATAGAGTAGAGAATGTAGCTTTGAATTTTATGTAAGAAACATGTTCGTCCAGGGGATCTGCCTGAACGGGTTGAGGGGTTGACTGGTTTCCAGTTTTTCTTTCGTTAGTCCTTTAGAGAGGCATGTTCTATAAATAAAAGAAAGAAATGGATTAGACTGAGAGATTAACTTGAGATCATACTCACCCGCATGACATGAATACTGAAAGAAGGAAAACTTTTCCTAAAACATCTCATAGCCTCCTGTCCATAAATGTGGCGCGCTACACACCCATGTACAAGACTCTACACAATGCAGCTTTCAGACTTCCTAGGACTATATTGAACCTTAATCTCTGATACCAAGTGTGTAATGAACCGAGACTATCCCCTAGTCATTACACAGTGCTTACAATTTCGAGGGACCATAAGCTAACCCATAAGTTGGTACCTGTTGTGAGTGCTGAATAACAATATTGAAATTAATCTGGCAAAATAGACTGAAATGCCATATGGTTCAACATATCTAAAATACTGATAAAATATAACATCTGTAAAACTGAATATTGTTTGAAAATTTAGTCTGAAAATTCTCTAACTGAATCTGTTTGAAAGTGGAGTTGATGGGACAATCCCCCAACTAACTCCATCTACTAAAATACTGCTAAGCTAAAGTACTAAAATAAAAGCATATCCTCAATAGATGAGGAGTCACAGCTAATTCTACTACTGCTAGCTGAATTTGGCTAAGCGCGGTCAGGAACCTGAGCGTTCAAACCTATGATATGAAACATCATAGTACAGGAAAGTATGCGTCAGTACATGGGAATATTCTGGTAGGCTAGATGAGGTAAGACTGAATGCAAGGGTTCATATGCATGAATAATAACTGACTAAATGATATAGAGTAACTGAACATAAGAGTACGTGTATACTATAACTGGGCTTTTCTAAAGCTAAGTACTGAGTTTTGCTAACTGTAAAATTGATATCTAAAATTATGATATGATTGACTGTGTCTAACGGTCCTGATTCTGTAAAATTGAGCTGAGTTCTAAACTGAAGACTGAAACTAAAACTGTGGGAGGTAATCATCTAACCGACATGCCCCAAATAAGAAAAGATAACTGAGCTGGGGTCCAATCTATAACCCCAATTGGAAGGATATCAGTATCGTGCCACGAGTAAAGACAACTGCTCTAGAATCAGCACTAACTAATGGGTGACCCCTGAGATCAGTCCTAATCTAGCGAGTGATCCCTAAGTATGTCAGTCCTATCTAACAGGTGACATCTCATAACCTACGCTGGCTATGTAGTTCTGTAGCTTAGGGATTGCTTCCAGGGACCCAGTCCTAACTAATGGGTGTGCCCTTATCCCTAGGATCGCTCGGTGCTGAGTCCTACTCTCAACTGAAAGACACTAAACTGAGCATACCAAACTAGACTGGACTGATACTGAGATTACTGAGTTTTCCTATGTTTTATAACTGATTGAATTCTACTAAGTTCTATAACAGACTAAGAGTACTACTAATCATCACATGACTGATACTATTCTATAACTAACTCTAAGTAACATCTAGATTATCGGGTATTAAATACCCCCAGGACTCGATAGCTTGAAAAGTAAAGCAAAGCATCATCTTGAATAACATAACAATGTTCACTTGGTCATAATTCATTCATAGAGATATTTCATCAAACACTTGTAATGTATTAACTTATACATGGATAGGATCACATAATAATATGTCATGCCATCACTAGTCAATTCACATAAGTATTTTATCAAACACTTGTAGGGCATAAGCTTGTTCATATACTAACATGTCATGATTTCATCACTTTATTCACATGGACATTCTATCAAACACTTGGGGAGCACAAATTCATGCACATAGTCATGGATAACATATAAACATGGCAACTACAATGCCCAAATTACAATTTTGTGGGTTTAGCATGCAATTCATATAATCCCTTATTAAATACTAGTTTAATTTTTCATGAATCGTATCATAATCATGGATTGAAAATCAAATTGACATCATAAAAGCATTAATCACTTTATAAATTTAAGGGTTTATCAATATAATCACATATTCACCACACATGCTATTCAATTTCATGAAACTTGCACTTAAATCATGGATTGAAACCCAACTAATATTATAATCATGAATTCAATCTAATTCAAATATGAAAATCATAAATACATCATCTTTGTACTTTAAGAAAGGATTTTTGGACTTCATGGGTGAAAGAGACCCATGAATCAACATCTAACATACCTGAGAATAAGAGTTCTTGAAGGTTCTTGGAGAGATTCTTGTGGATTGACCTTGATTCTTGAACTAGAGTTTTTGCCTCTTGAGAGAGAATGATTTAATTTGGGTAAAAACTGAATGAATAATGGTGTAACTAGGTTTATTAGGGTTGATTTTTGTGTTAATGACTAACTAGGGCTGTGGAAAAAGACTCAAATACCCCTGAAATAATTTAAAAGCTCAGAATTAAAAACTGGAAATTAACTAAAAAATCTCAATCTGGGCCCTTGGCGCAACGCGGTGCTATTGCGTCGTGTCACTGAAAAAAGGACAACTGGGAAATTGCTTGGTGGCGCGATGCGGTGGTATCGCATTGCCACTTTGTTTGTGAAATGAAAGTGCACCACGACGCGGTGAATCGCGTTGGTACACAGGAAATTGACATTTGTGAATTGGGTCTATGGCGCGACGTTCCAATATCATAGAGCAACACTAGAAATTAACAATTGTTATGTTGACACACTCTGTGATGCACTACTGGCCTGAATGATGATGTTTAATGACTGAAACTTAAAATCACCATAACTTCTTACCAGTTGTCGGATTTTGGCAAATTTTACATCGTTGGAAAACTTATTCAATTTCCCACACAACAAAAAATCAAAATCTTGAAGATTACATATGTATAAAAGTGTATTTATCTTAAAGTCAAATCTTTGATATTTTTAGGATGAATTTAAACTAGGTAAAAGTACGGGGTGTTACAAGACAATAGGTCCAGAATGAGCAAGTTTGTGTCTGGAGTATCTGATAGTGTGATCAAGAAGTGTAGGATTGCAATATTAATTAAGGAGATGGATATATCTAGGCTTATGGTCCATGCTTAATAAATTGAGGAGCACAAGCTTAGGAAGAAGAAAAGAGAGAATAAGAGGGCCAGAATGGGTAGCATTAGTTTTACTCAGCCAGGTTCAGAGGGTGATAACCGTCCTCAGTTTAGTTAGAAGTTTTCAGTTCCAACTCTATCCTTAGCTAGTGTACTAGTACCAAAGTTCAGGAATGACAGTTGGGACAGGGAACCAGGCTCCAAAAACCAGGGTAGTGTGAGCAGTGGTCGTACCTATCTGTTTTGCGAAGAATGTGGTAGAAATCACCTAGGTACATGTAGAGCTGGCAGTGATGTATATTTTGAATATGGTAATCCAAGCCACAAGATGCAGGAGTATAGAGTAATGACTCATAGAGGAAGGGATTTTCACCAATAGGGACATTCCAACAGTCCTTCAGCTTGGTACGGTCGCCTGAATCAGCAAGGTGCCACTTCCAGTACCACCAATGGGCAACGCCAAAATAGACTCTTTGCATTTCATTCCCAACAGGATCATGAAAGTTCTCCTGATGTGGTCACTGGTATATTATAGATCTTCTATTTACATATTTTTTCTTATTAGATCCAGGACCTCTTTTGCCTTTTGTAACTCCTTACATAGCAGTCAATTTCAAAGTCAGATCGAAAACCTTAACAAAAACTTTCTCAGTCTCCACCCCAGTAGGTCAATCTATCATAGCTCGACGGGTATACAGGAAATATTCGGTTATGATATCTCATAAATTCAGGCCTTCAGATTTTAGTAGCAAGGTCAGTATGTGTAGAAAAATCAGTGGGAAGGGATAATGCCCAACCCATCCTTACCTAAGTGCAAAGTTTTACACTTCAGCTATCATGATATCTACTCACTCCTTACATGTTAGCTTTATGATCATAGCTCATATTCGAGCATATGATCGAAAATCATGTATGCTTATCATTTCTAGTATAAGGAGTTCCAGTTCACTCAGCATTATGAATCATGTTCTATGAATACAGAAACTCCAAACTCAAGTCATACAGCTCATGACTCATGTACTCATGCTTTGCAGTATGCTCAGTTCCTAAGACTCATGCTACACTCCTAATGGTTAGCTAAATTTAGATTATGTCATGTATATCCTCATTTTAGATCTCTTGATAAATCCATGGTATTGATATTCCATTCCTCAGACCTCAGTTAAGTGTCAAGTTCGGTATAGTGTGATTCATGCTTCAGGTCCTCATGTTTTAACCATTTAGTGAACTCTCCTTATAAAATGATGTAGTGATAAGCAATTGCTGAGATAAGAGAGAGTAAATATTTCATTATAAGGAAAGATTTTTGCACGCTTGTTTTACACGAGGCTGTTGTTATGAAAATAGGCATAAATGTCAGGTTAGTGTGGTAAGTAAGTGGCTAGAAAGAAGTTGTATTTAGTTGTTGAAGTGAGATAAATTATAATTTTTCATGAGATGATAAGTTGAGGAAATGTCGAGTGTGAATGACTATTCAGATTCTCGATATATGTCAGTATCCATCGCATAGTTATCGGAACCCAGCATTCAGTTCCAGTGTGAGTCTCAGTTACCGTCTTAGTTATAGTCTCAATCGAGTAATCAGATTAGTAACTTAGTTCAATTTTAGGTTTTCTTGACCATAGTGTACAGTTATCAATTATTCAGTTATCGATATTTCAGTACTTCAGTTTACAGAATATTTTAGAATCATGTTATACGCTTGGTGTTGCATTCTCAAATAATAAAATTTTCACGAATTCATGCTCAGTTATCTCATGTTACTCAGTTTCAATCCAGTTATTCAGACTAAGTATAGTTCAGTCTTACATGCCTAGTATTTAGCTATTAGCTATTCAATTAACAGATAAATTAGTTTGTTTATGCATTCGTGCTCAGCGCCCATGTAAATATTTTCAGTAGTCTCGGGTGAAGCGTTGTACTAGGGTGAAGAGTATAGTATAGTTTAGAGAGTATTCAAGGAATATATCTAAGCTTGAAAATTTATAGTTGCAGTACATAAGGCTTAGTAATTCTATTTTAGATGATGTTTCGTATGTCTTGTTCAATATTACAGAATTGTAGTCATATTGTGATTTCTTATTCAGATGTATTATTCCGACCATGCTAAGATTTCATTGCTCCATAAAGTCAGTAGAACTTTATGGAAAGAGTGTCAAGAAATTCTCCAATTGAGTATAAGTTTTCAGTATAGGTTAGTCCTTAAAGCCAGCAATTCAGTCTAGCAGTCAAGAGGACAAGTTCATATGGTTTCCCATATTTCCACCCAGTCGTCTTATCTAAAGTCTTATGAATATGACTGTTCCAAGATAGAGCATCCTAGTAGTTATCAGTTCAACCCAATTCATGTATTATGCCTCAGATTTAGATCTTAGATATTCAGTCATAATTTAGTTCGTAGGTGCTCCGTGCATCGTCTCAGCCTTTCCTTAGTATCCCAGCTAATTCAGCATTCTTTGAGAGACATAATGTCCCAAGGGGGAGATGCACTATAACCCCCAAGATTTTATGTCCTAAACCTTCCATTTTCTCTTCACGTAACAAGATCCAATTTGGAGTAGAGAGAACTCATAAGTTTGACTCTCTCATTCCAAATCTCAGTCATATGACCATTCCTATGACATGGCATGTATTCAAGGAATTAGTTTAATTCATGGTATTCATTTCATGTATCATGCTTTAGGCTCAGTCATGTTCTCATGTTCCCGTCCATACATGTTCAGTAAATGATCTCAGGTTTATTAGTATTCTCAACTTGAGGTAACAGTCTTCCTTAGATTTACTCAGTTCCCTGATTTAGTTATAGTTGTAAACATGGTATTCTTTAACGTTGCATATTCAGCCAAACATTCGTGACTTAGTTCAGCCATGTACTCATGCATCAGATATGCATGTTCAGTATGAAAACTCAGCTAATCAGTAGCTTCAGTCATGTATTACATGTATTAGACATACATGTTCAGTGTGTAAGCTTAGTCTATCAGTGTTTCTCAGCTTAGTCTCATACGAGGACAAGTATTCCCAAGAAAGAGATATTGTAAGACCCCGTAAAATTCTAACCTTAACTCAGTTCGTTAAAGCTTGAAAAGAGGACCAAGACTTAAAAAATTTCAGCTAAGTGTTTATACTTAGAAGTATTTTAGCCTTCATAAGTTGGCGATCCTATTTCATAACCCTTATAACCTTAAAATATCAACTTTTAGGTTCATTTTTTATCAGATATGTCAGTAGGTATTCTCGGACAAGTTTTGAATTTTTTAAACATTGTTTGAATCACGTTTGGAAGTCCAAACCAGTAGATCAATGCGATCTCACCGCGTCGCATCTCCTATCGTGTTGATAATATTTTCTCCAACTCTCAGTGCCAATTTCCAGTGAGCCAACGCGGACTCGACGCGATGAGTCAACCATTGTGTTGACTCCATCGACACGGCGCATCGGGCTACACATCACTGGACCCATTTTTAGTCATTAAAGCTCCGCGTCCATGAGGGTCTTGAGGTCATTTTTTCACTCCTATTCATCCCCAAAAACACAAAACAAATCACACCTAGGGCAAAAACATTCATTATTTCTCTCAGGATACTAAGAACAAAACCCTAGGAGATCTAATTTCAATTAAAGCTTCAAGAAATTCACCATCAACCTTCATTAATTCGAGTACCAAGGTATGTGAAGTGTTCATCCAAGGGTTTCCTTCCACCCTTGGAGCTCAAGAAACTCTTCTAAATTACAATTTAAATGAATTCATAGATTTCATGTTAGATTTGAATATAATCTTGATTATGATGTTAAATAGGCTTTCAATTCCATGATTTATCACAAGTTCCATGAAAACTAGTTAATTGTGGATTGAATTATGTGAACTTCATATTGAACTCTTGAATTACAAGTTGAATGTAGTATCCATGATAGTATTACATGTTTATTGATATGTCGAATGCCCATGCTCCCCAAGTGTTTGTCAAAATACTTATGTGAATTGACTAGTACAAGCATTATGTGATTTCATTCATACACAAGCCCATGTATATCAAGTGTTTGACAAAAATGTCTAAATGAATGTATTATTGGTAAGCAAGTACTATTATGCTATTAAAGTCATGCAGTGTTTTACTTTTTATGCTATCGAGTCCTGGGGGTATTCTATACCCGACAAATCTAGCTGTTTACCTAGATTTACAGTAATTACAGTACAGTCTCAATAGCATCATGAATAGTAGTACTTAGTAAACAGTCGCAGTCTCAGTTCAGTATATATTTCAGAACTTAAGTCATATTTTGTGAGTCAGTAGGACTCAGTAAAAGCAGTTCAGTTCAGTTAGACAACATGATCAGTAATAGTTCAGTCCAGCCTAGTACAATTTAGAAATTAGTTCAGTGTCTATTTAGTTAGGAGTAAGATTTAGCACCGAGTGAGTGCAGGAATGATGGCTTTCCCGTTAGAGAGTCAAAGTCGTTAGTAGCAATCCCTGTACTCCAGAACTGCATAGCCAGTGTAGGATGAAGAGTCACCCATCAGACTAAGCTTGACTACCTCCCAGGGGTCACCTGTTAGATTAGGCTTGACTCTGCCCAGGTGTCACCCGTCAGTTAGGCTTGGCATCCTAGTTTTCCAGCGTTAGTACCTGTGGCACGATAAGAGCACCCTTCCAACTGGGGTCACAGGTTGGACCTCTATCAGCTTAGATTTAGGGCATGTCGGTTAGATGATTATCTCCCACAGTTTTAGTTTCAGTCTCAGTATAGAACGCAGTTCAGTTCTATAGAATCAGGACTGCCAGACACAGTCACGCAGCTCAGTATAGAACTCAGTTCAGTTCTACAAAATCAGGACTTTCAGAAATAGTCACCCAGTTATCAATAATAAAGTTATCAGTAAACTCAGATATCAATCATTCAGTTATCAGAACTCAGTATCCAGTTTTACTATGATCTCAGACACAGTATATGTAGATATGTGCACAGTATTGCATAATTAGTGTTTCATCAGTTGCAGTTATACATATACTATCCTTCAGTTGTATTCATGCTATTCAGCCAGTTATTGTTCATGTATATAAACCCCCCTTGCATATCAGTCTACCTCACTTAGCATACTTGTACATTCAAAGTACTGATGTATACCCTTTCTTTTATGCTATGATATTTTATATCATAGGTTCAGACGCATGGGTTCCTAACCATAATTAACGGCCCAGACTATCAGCAGGAGTTTCAGTAGTGAGTCCTCATCTATCAAGGGCATGCTTTTATTTCAGTTATCAGTTTATTAGTAGTTAGTAGTTAGAGTTAGTTGGGGGCTTGTCCCATCAACTCCATATTCAGACAGTTCAGTTAGAAACTTTTCAGACTAGACTTTCAGACAGTATTCGGTTGTACAACTTATTATTTCTGTTGGTATTTTATTTAGTATTTTAGGTTTTGAACCTTATGGCATTTTAGCCTATTTTTTTGCATTTATTTTAGTGATGTTACTCAATGCTCACAGCAGATATCAGTCATGGGTTAGCTTGTGGTCCTTCGGGGTCATAAGTACAATGTAGTGTTTGGGGTGCAGACTCGAGGCATTACAAGAATATGAATTTTCATTTGCAAAAAAGTACGTAGATAATGAAATTTTCCATCAATCTACTATTCCGTATTTACCTCAGTCTAATGAGATTGCGGAAAGAAAGAACCGAACCCTAATGAAAATGATGAATGTCTTACTTATAAGTTCAGGTTTACTGCAAAACTTGTGGGGAAAGCTATCCTTACAGCTAACTGAATACTCAATAGAGTACCCCATATTAAGACACTATCAATTCCATATGAAAAATGAAAAGAAAGGAAATCCAACTTAAAATATATCAAAGTGTAGGGGTGTCTAGTAAAATTTCAAGTTCCTATACCTCAAAGGGTAAAGAAAAAACCTAAAACTGGGGACTGTGTATTCATAGGATATGCTAAAAGTAGTAAAACATGTCGGTTTTTGGTTCATAAATCTAAACATTCGAATATCAATGAAAATATAGTAATTGAATCAGACAATATTGAGTTATTTGAATACATTTATCCATATAAAACTAGACATGAACAGTCTAGTGAAGGGTCTAAACGACTTTGAGATGAACCAAACGAGAATGTACATCATGATGAGAATCCAAGACGTAGTAATGTCAAAGAACGTCAACTTTGTTTGAATCAGATTTTGTAACATTTTTCTTAGAAAATGAGCCTCAAACGTTCAAAGAAGTGATGACGTCTTCAGACTCATCTTTTTGAAAAGAGGGAGCCAATAGTGAGATTGAATCTATCATGAGAAACCATACTTGGGTGTTGGTTGATCTTTCTCCAAAAAAAATCCTTTAGGTTCTAAATGGATCTTCAAAAGGAAAATGAAAGTAGATGGTACTATTGACAAATACTAGGCAAGACTTGTAGTAAAAGGCTTGAAACAGAAGGAAGACTTTGATTACTTTGATACATACTCTCCTATAACAAGGATAATGTCAATTCGAATGTTAGTTGTCTTAGCAGCGGTACATGGTCTTGAAATCCATCAAATGGATGTGAAACCAACATTCTTAATTGGAGAGTTGGAGAAAAAATTTACATAGAACAGCCTGAGGATTTTGTGGTTCCTGGTAAAGAAAGAAGGTGTGCAAACTTATTAAATCACTCAACGGACTAAAACAAGTACCTAAACAGTGGCATGTAAAGTTTGACCAAACTATGTTGACAAATGGGTTTAAAATAAATTAATGTGATAAATGTGTTTACATTAAAGACACTCCAAATCACAAGGTCATTGTTTGTTTGTATGTGGATAACATGTTAATCATCAGTAGAGACATTTCTAAAATAAATGTTATGAAATGAATACTTAAGATCAAGTTTGACATGAAAGACCTTGGAAGTGTGGATGTAATCATAGGAATAAGAATCCATAAAACTTCACAGAGATTGGCGTTGTCATAGTCTCATTCGTTAAAAAGGTACTTGACAAGTTCAAGTATTTAGATTTGGGTATTTCCAAGACTCCATTGGACATGAGTTTTGCATTTCAAAAGTATGAAGGTGAAAGTGACTCACAGTTGGACTATGCAAGAGTGTTGGGATGTTTAATAAATATCATGAATTGTACACGGTCAGACATAGCATGTGCTATTAGTAAATTGAGTCGGTACATGAGTAATCCCAATAAAACTCATTAGATGATAATAAAAAGAGTTTTGGGGTATCTTAAATACACTCAAGACTATGCTTTGCATTATAATAAATATCCATCAATAATTGAAGGATCTAATAATGCAAATTGGCTCACCGGATCGAATGAAGTAAAATCCACGAGTGGATATGTATTTACTTTAGGTGGAGGAGCAGTTTCTTAAAAATCGTCCAAACAGATATGTATTGTCTACTCTATAATAGAATCTAAATTTATCACCTTAGATAAAGTTGGTAAAGAAGATGAAGGGCTCCAAAATTTCTTGGAAGACATTTCTTATTGTCTCAAACCATTAGCACCAGTATGTATACACTGTGATAGCCAAGCGGCAATAGGTAGGGCGAAGAGCATAATGTATAATGGTAAATCTCGTCATATATGATGGAGACATAATACCGTTAGAGAACTACTCTCTAGTGGAATTATCACTATTGACTATGTGAAGTTAAAAAATAATGTGTCGGATCCACTTATAAAAGGTCTATCTAGAGAGGAAGTTGAGAGAACATCAAAGGAAATAAGTTTATGGCCTAGGACAAGTCAGCATGGCGGTAACTCTACCTAGTAGACTGAAGATTCCAAGATCTAGGTTTAAGGAGATCAAACAAAGTCGTGACTGACGGTTAAACATTATCAATATACCCAGCCCATTCTTATGATGTAGACAATGTTTAGGAAATAAGGATAAGAATTATGGGGTGAAGCTTTTTAATGGTTATCTAAATTTGGCAGATTTATCCAAATAGTTTAATCTATAGAATGGACGTTTAGAAATCACCTATGTGAGGGTGAAGTGGAAGCCGCTTTAAGGAGAATGTTAGTAAAGATCTATTCTTTACGCTCTCATGAAACTAGGACGTGTTCATGGCTAAAATAAATAAAATCATGAGAATCATAAATGGTAAAACATTGGTTGTGTGACATATGTTATCTAGGTGTACATTAAAGTTCGAAGTTTCAAGGATATCAAATTTACCGATCGATCGAGTGCATCTGATGCATGTTCACTATGGAAAGTTTAAAGGAAAACCCACTTATCCAGATGCAATTAGTCTTTTCTAGATTGATCCATACTTGTTCATAAATTTTTGATAAAATAATCATTCCCAATTCATGTTGGAGATTGTTGGGTTCAAGTTGGATGTGTGAATAAAAAATGGAGGTAATTATTGAAGGGAAAGTGAGCTCTCACTTAAAAGGAAAGTGTATTCACTTAAAGAAAAGTTTACTTCTCCCACATTAGTGGGAGAAAGCAACTTTCTTGTGTTTTTATTAAGAAACACACCTTCAAGTTTATAGTGCGCAAAAATCAAAAGATGTCTCGCACCGTCGTCGTCGTCGCTCGCTTGACTTCGGCTTCGGATTTGGATAAAGAGATCCAACAAAAATATTTTTTCATGTACATCATGCAAATGCACCTCAAAAGGGACGCAACCCTTCGAGAAAATGACACACTATTTCAAAAAGGGGTGATTGTTCCGTCGAAAATGACTATTCAGAAAAGACACACTGTTTCATAAGGCACAGGCATGACTATTCCGTAATGATACACCTTTCCATGAACCATTTCTTTCTTTCCAAAAAGGCACTTGATGGTTAAAAACACTTGAACTTTTCCTCAGGTATAGAAATAATTTTGCAAGTTCTGAAAAATATTCTTCTTCTTCCAAAAAATTATCAATCGTTGTGTATGTTAGAGGAATCTGAAAGTTTGACATACCACTACCTTCTGATTGTGAGCCATTTTATCCTGGGAGGAAAAATTTCGCAACCTCGTGTACTTGAGGAGAATTAATTCATTAAGGACACTCCGTGAAATCGGAGGACTTGGTTCTACTTCTACTTCATGTTATTTCTTTTAGATAAACATACTTCTTTGATAGTTCATTTTGATTATTCATTTTTGAACTTGTGTTGAAAGTGTTAAACTTTATTATTGTTCTTGAAACAGTCTTGAACTTAGATTGAAGTGTATTGTGCAAACATATAGATTGTGTACCTGAAACAACAATGTGTTAACTCAAATAAAAAAATCTAATTTAAAATAAGAATTGATTGTACCATTTGTATAGGAGAAAAATCAACATGTTGCTCCATTACACGTAGAAGAATCTGTATGAGTTTACAAATAAAAAGAATAAATAAGAGAATAAATAAGAGAATAAATAAGAGAATTTGATTAGTTTCCTTATTTTATATAAATGCACATTAGAAAGAAGTTTTAAAGGAAAAAGCAAGTGGAAGAGGAAGAATTTAGAAGAGAAGGATCAAGTCTAATAATTTAAAGGTATCATAAATCAATAAATTGAGTAGTTCTAAACTTTATCAAGTTCAGTGGACTAAAGTTATCGCTATATGCGGTGTTCGAAAAGGTCATCACAAGGGTATATTGTACGCAGTCTTACCTTGCATTTCTATCAGAAGCTGTTTCTAAGGCTTGAACCCGTGATCGACCTCCTGATCACATGGCAGCAACTTTACTAGTTACTCCAAGGCTCCCTTCAATTTCAAGATCCTATCAAAATTTGAAATCTTTAAAGTTGATGTCACAAGGTTAATATGAGTTGTTTGGTTCCTCGTCCCGGTATTTGCAATTAACATGCACATTTACACCATGAATAGCGGACCTATCTACACAAATAGGATTCCTTAATTACGTTCAATGTATTAGAGTTTAATATGACTATTAGAATTTTAAGAGGAAAAGGACTCCAAAAATTAAATCATTAATTGAATCCAAAAATCAATTATCACTAATCGAGTATTTTTATATTTTAAAATTAATTATTATTACAGAAAAATAGTTAAAAGACTATTTTGTTTAAAGCGCAGATTTTTAATAAAAGGCAAAAAATTGAAATAATATTTCGACTTTTACATTTTTAATATATTAGATATTAGAGATAGGAATTACACATACAGATTAGAAATTAAAGATAGAGATTAGAGATATAATACTTGCATCCAATCTTTTCTCTTGTATCGTTTAGGATATACATTGGGCGCACATCTTTCTCCTTTTTTTTCAAAAAAAAAACTTTTTTTAGCACAAGTTGCAGTTTAATTATAATCCTCCTTGTTTGAATCAGTTTGTTTTCGATTAGATTTGAAGATTTTCTGAATCAAAATTACTTTAAATTGCTTATTACATCTTTTGTAGTCAAGGTGGCTCTTCCATTTGCATACATTTTGACAACGAACACTTGTAGTGGACTCTAATTTATTAAAAATAAGAAAGGTTTAATACATTGATCCCAAGAAGGAGTAGCTCGGCTTGCAAGCACCCTAACTTCTAATTTAGAGGTTGTAAGTTCAAGTTATAAAGTGAGTAAAAAGGGATGAAAACTTGTACTGAAATCGGAAATAAAAAAATATATTGATACCATAGTGCAAAAGGAAATTATCAGAACTTAAAAGATAGCATATAATCATTCCCAAAAAGTGTGATTATTAATTAAAAAAATAAAATTACTTACCTGCTATAGTAAAATTGTTATTTTTTATTTTTATTTTTTATTTTTTACTTTTAGTATATGTAAGTTAAGCCTTTATTTAAAATAAAGTTTTTATTTGGCTAATTTGAAATATCCAAGAATGTTTGTCTGCTAGAAGAGGGGTGGCGCAAGTGAAAAAGGTGACCGAACTCAAAGAATATTCAAATGTCGCTTACACATCGTGCACTGAGATTTCACTTGTGGAAAATTTTGCTAATTAGAGAGTGTTAGGTATGGAGGAAAATATTTTTAATTTTTTTTTTTTAATGTTTGATTGATTAAAATTTTGAAAATAGGTTTTACTAGAAAAATAAGTTGATTAAAGATGACAATAATAACTTTCTTAATGGAACTAGAAAAAGAAAAAAAAAAAATTTTACAAATGACATTTCGATTATGTTGATCATGTTCTTAAAACTGCAAACACTTCTCATCTTCACTCGACTCCTTAACCCCTATTCCAACTACCCACCATCCCTGCCTTCCATATTATATCTCAAGATTATAGACAAATACTTTTAAGATAGAGATTAGTAGATCGTTAAATGTTGTCTCGTGTTTTTGTGGAAAAGCTTGATGTGGTAGTTTGGTGTAAGTACCTATTTCTCCTTTCATATAAATAGTATTAACACTATTATCGTAATTTCTTGTTCTTCAATTTATGTTATGACATATTGTTTCTTGTATTTCAATTATGACATTATTTTATTGTTGTGTCATTATTGCTTCTTTTCTTTTTTTTCCCCTAAATGCTATGTGTTGTTTTATCTATTATTTGATATGTCTTCTTTACTTAATTAAACTGCTTTTTGAGGTGCATTATTTGAGATGAAGTTCTTTCAAAAATACTCTTTTTATCTTCAAGATAAGTTTTATGTATATTTTATTCTTCTGAGACCTTACAAAGTATGATTATACCAGTATGATGTTTTAATATATACAAATATTTTTAGGATAACAATTTTTGCCTTCATATAAACATAATTAATAAGTAAAAAATCTACTTAATTTCTCGAAAAATACTTTTCCTAAAAATACTTTCATTCCTACTGAACACACCCGCTCTTGTTAAGTCTACTGTCTCATAATTTTTAGGGAGATAGAGAAAGATACAAAACTCTATTATCTATATTTAAATTTCAAATTATTAAAGTCAAATACATATTAATTTTGTGACCTTTCATATTTTGAATAGATGCGCAGCTGACGTATAAACTAGTTTGACAATTTGATCCCTCTATTTGAAAAAGAATAATTTACTTTGACTTGACATAAAGTTTAAGAAAATAATGAAGGTTTTTGAATTTTGTGATCTTAAATTAAAATAATATCAAATGTATCAAAATATCCTTTAATCTTGTGGTCCTAAAAATATCATGTAGAAAGTTAAAATTAAAGTATTGCTCATTCTTTTTTAAACGGATTAAAACAAAGTAAGTCATTTGTTTTTAATGGAGGGAGTAATTAATATAAGTCCTTCATCCTTAATCCAAAGCTAACTTTTCATTTCATTATTATAAGTTAAATTTCTTCATTTCACTAATATCCCATGTGTACATGTTTCCTTTGTAATGGGTATGTGGACAAAGATACGAATAGAATAGTTTACTCTTCTTTAGTCGCATCCACATCAATAGTTCACTAGAAATGATAACTGCATATGTCAACATCTTTCGTGAAAAAAGAAAAGTTTTTGTTGTACGTTTTAAATAACCATTTTAGCTAGTTCACAACGTATCTTCTTTTTTTTTTCAAAAACAAAAAAAAAAGTATCTCGTATGTGTTTAACAATAAAGAAAAGATTTTTTTCTTTATAAATTTTGTTTCTTTTCTTTGTGTACTACTATAATGTGTAGCATCTGCATGACAATGAAGTATATGCTCTCCAAGTGAAGTGGTTATATTCTTTCTTTTCTCATATTTTCATGTCTCCTAGTCCAAAATTGCATTCACTTTTCCCAATTATCCTTTAATTTCCTTTTTTTTTTTTTTGCAGGGAGAGAGCAGAGTATAAACTTATTCGGTAGATATAGAAATGTTACTTTTGAAGGATCTTTTGGCTTAAGTATAGCAAATAAATAATAAGGAAGAACGACATTGAAGAAAATATGACAATTAATAGAAATATAGTGCAACGCATTCAAACAAGAAACCTACATTAACATCAACAAAACTAGTGTCATCGCTGAAACATAATAAACAATTGATGTTATCAGATAAGTACAAAATCAAAAAACTACGTGAATAAGTTTAATGCGACAACATCCAACACGATGCTTCAAATTATCACCAAACCTAGACTAGCTAATCATATATAATAATAGCCTATATAGTTCCACATCTTATGCTATACATTCAGATTCAGCATATTGTTCGGATTTTCCCTCAAAGATTTGGAATAAAAGTAGTACATTTCGATCGCTTACTTCGACACCCGTTAGTTTTTGGCCGTTACATTTTTTAGATCAAATAATATCTTAATACGTTATACTAGTTCTGAAATTCTTATTTAAAATGTATTGTTCGTTTTGAAAATGGATCATTTAGGTAAACAATTCCAGTATCGCTCCATATGTTATATATGCTACACAGTCAGCATATTGTTCGGATTTAATTTTCCCTTCAAGAGATTTGGAAGAAAAGTTTAGTTGAATCCCCACCAAATTCTGCAAGTTTAATTGTATGCAATATAAAGATATATTGGAACCCAACATGTAAAATGTATAACAATATCAAAAGAAGCTTTTCTGTTACATTCTTTATTATTGATGTCAGCTTAATTTGTTATAAGTAGAAAGTTGATATATGCTGATATGCCAGTGTTTTTACGTGCACTAACGTAATGCTCCACCACCCAAATAATTGCTTTATTCTCCCCCAATCAAATGAAGAAAAAAGCACCAAAATAAGCTTACATAAGCAAATGCACTATCCACATCTCCCACCGGGTGGATTAAATGTTGTTAATAAAAATAATAATTCATTATTCTTAGCTAGCGTTTGGAAATTTTTATGGCCCACATAATTAATTTATTTGTTGGTTTAATAATTATTGAATGAGTTAAATCATAAATCTGTATGGGGAAGTTACCAAGTAGGATTAAACTATTAACTAATTTGTTAGTAGGATAATTACTGAGTCCTAATAGGATAGGTACTGAGTCCTAATACGATAATTACTGACTGTTAGTGGATAATTATTGTATCCACTATTTACGTTGATGGTACGTGAAAACATAACTAACTATTCCCTATTATAAAAGGGGTCCTCTCTCTGCCAAAAGAAGAATAAGCTCCATCGTATTTTATTCTGTAAAGTAAGGCCAAGAGAGAAACAATATTTCTGTTCTGTGCTTTCGCTAAATCTCGGTCAAGAAAAGTTATGAATTCTGTATGTTTCTTGACTGATCCTTATACTTCTTATAGAATGGGATGTGAAAATCACTAAGTTCTACGTTCCTAAATAATTAATAGGATTATTTATATTAGATTGTTTAAGTTACATAATCTTGTATTTGCTTACATGTGATATCCGAGAAAGATTTGGAACAAATGATTTTCCATTGAGAATAAAGTTTTCTGTTGATTTTATGAATCCTAATTATGAATATTTAGGAATTTAAATTTATTATTAACTAACGTGAATTGAGTGTTGTTAGCCATCACATTAAAGTTTTGTTTTTATTGTTTAATATTGGTGTTTGTTGTTAATGTTTATTGTTACTGTAATGTAATGAATGTCGTTGGCCTAATATTAACAATATAACATTTTTTAACTGCCCTATTGCCAAGACAGTTAGTAGTCATATAAGGCCTAGGATCGTGGTATCCGTATGGATTAACAACATTATGTTGCCATTAAAGGTCTTGAATTGAATTAACTTATTAAGTAAAGAATGCATTGTTCATTTAATTTCAATTTCGGTCACTGTAAACATGTCTTTACATTGAAACATTTTTATTTTTTAATAATAATAAGGACATAAACAGTAGTGCATAATAATTGAATATGAATCATTATTTATTCATAATTCATTCTGAATTTCGAATCACTGGAAATAATGTAATTCGTATATGCATGATATTATTATTTGGATTATGAGTGAGGTTTGTTAATCACCAAAGTGGTCGAATCTTTATGAGATTAATTCCAAAATAAAGATTAAATTTAAATTAATTACCCATTAATTTTGATGCTTATAAATGATGTAACAATTATGGGTAAATTAAAATTTTGGTTATAAGACATTTGTGGATCACCCAAAGGTTGATTGTTTGTTCGTATGACCAATAAATATTAAAGAGATAATTTTGATGTATCGTTAATTTTATTTATTTATCCAAATATAATAAATATTATTAATTGATGTATTAAATATTATAAATTTATGTTAAATATACTTTTAAGCATCATTATGTTTTAAGTTGTATGTTGATATTTCGCCCAAAGGAGAACATCAATATACATTTAAGAAAACATTTAAGATTGTTCTACCCGCATAAAATCTCAATTTTTCTCTGCACAATTTTTGTATTTCCCAAATTCTCAAAGATGATTGTTTACTTATTTCATTCCTAAATCTGTTAGCAACAAATTTAGTTGTACACATCTTATTCTTGTTTGATGTTGTGCACTTATACACTGGATTATAATTCTTAATAAGAAATTATCAGAGTCGATGTCAAGTGCACCATAACACAATCAATTGTATTTTGGCTTGAATTTACACTAACCCTCACTCTATGAGCTTCATACGTTTTAAGATAATCTGAACTCTATTTTCCACTTCATACCTCCCCAAAGTTTTTCTAAATTTTTTAGGACCATATAAAAATCATACCAAGCTCAAAAACAACAACAACACAATCATCATCAAATCTAATTTTACTATTTTTTTCTCCTGCTTGACAAATCAACACCAACAACAGCATCCTCATCTAACAAATCAGTGTTATTAATACTATCGTAGCCCCAGCTATCAATGTACTCTTCATCACCACCTAATCTACCCACATATCTATCTTTTTTATTTTTGCTAATGTCTTGAAAACCTTTGTCAATACCAGCTTCACCAACTAATATTTCTTCTCTTTTTTTTAATTTTCTTCTTGAATTTTTTTTCTTCTACTTTCATCCCTACAGGCTCTTAACTCTTCATCAATTTTTGAACCATCCTCATCTGAGATATCATCACCATTTAGATCTGATTCACTACTAGGAAGATCTGATTCATCACCATTCATATCTCCGTTAAGACTTCTATTCTCATTATCATCACTGTCTATATCATTTTCATCATTACACTGTGGCCTTTTTAAAAGAGGCACAACATTTTCCACAACCTCAAATTCTTCATCAATGTCATGAAGAACATACACATCAAGCTCTTCACCATTTTTTAACTCCTTTACAAACTCTAATAACTGACTATCAGAAGTAATTTGAACTAAATTACCACCATCTATATGTTGATAATAAAACCCCTTAACTTTTGAGTATCCAAAATCTTTGGCGTAGGAAAGAAATTCAACAAGACTAAAATTATTTTTCTCAATGGCAACAACAAAGATATCTACCTCACCTTTATAACTAAGCTTGGGGTTGGCTACAATTATCCCCCCCGTGATGAAAACAGGTCAAAATATAGTTGTCTGTTATATTTTCTTAATAGATCTCCAAAAATTCTTAACAAAAAAAATATCCAAAATATCCTTAAACTTAAAAGTACCAAAATAACCCTATCTTTATCAGTGAAATCTTCAAAAAAATCTAATTTAGTGAAATACCCAAAAAATTCGATTAAAAATCCCAACTTTATAACTGAAATTTCAAAGAAAAAAAATCCTAAAAATACAAATTCAATCCAACACTATAATTTCAAGGGTTAAACAGTCCAAACAATAAGGAAAAATATAAACTTAAAGAAAAAATTTAGTTTGACCTCCAATTTCTTCAATTCTGTCAACTTTAAATTAAATATCTTTAAATTCGTCAATGAAAATGAATCAATACTTCATTGAAAGCATTGTATCTACAAAATAAACCTTTATTAGTTAGAAATAACTAGGAATCAAAGAAGAATAGAAAATAAAGTGCAAAAATCACTAAGACCTACAGGGGATTTTCATTGGGTTTCAATTGAATTTGATATATTTTGTGAGGAATTTTGCGATTTTGCCCCTTTTAGTGGATGAAGTTGACGTGAAAAGTTAGTCAAACATGGCACTTTTTAATTGGCATATAAAATCTACGTGTATGAATTGAAATACACGCAGCTGAATTTTTTTTAATTAGGACAAAAGGTGTCAAAGTGACACACTTTATGGCTAGTTTATGTGTTTAAAATGAACACAGTTCACGTGAGGTGTCAAAGTGAAAGATGGTGCGTAGTTAAGGGGCATGTCGATTGCCGATGTATTCTGCCTAAAATAAATAATAACATATAATATTTATTGAAACTCGATTTCTATACCAACTTTTGCAATCATTATACTTATTTCATATAAATATAACATGTAAGAAACTATTTTGTAAGCCTTGAGAAAATATTGATATTTCATATTGATCTTATACAAGTTTCATACACTAAAATTCTAAGTAATATGTTCAATTTATACAATCGTTCCATTTTTGTTTGACAATGTAAGAATTTGCATGTAATAGATCGGTTTCTAGTGATGGTTTTTAAGAAGTACCAATATTTTCCAATAATGAAGTCCGCTTGCTCAAAATACTCACACTTTTCATGTTCTTCATCCACTTATTGAAATAATCTTGAGCTCTTCTAAATTTGAGTTGAATCAAACTTATGTTTTGAAGACATTATAAATTTTTCAACTAAAAAAAGTGAATCGATATTGAACTTTAATTGAATATAAGTTTAAATTAAATCGAGTAGCTTCCCTCAAAAACAAAATATCACGAAAAAATTCAACAGTTGATAACTATAAAATACAAAACCAAGAAAATAAACTAAAAGTATTTGAGTAAAAGAAGTTTGAATTAATGAAAAAAGAAAAACAAGAACTGTGTGTATATGGATAAAGTGAAATTATTTAATTGCTGAAAAGTAGAAATCCTGTTAAATGGGATAGCTTTTACACCATAATTTACTCATCTCATCAATAAAATAATTATTAAAATTAAAATTTATCGCTATCATAATTATCAAAAGTGTTAATAAGGAGAGATAGACTATTAAAGACTAAAAAATAGGAGATAATTTGATTAATTAATATATATGTAATAAATTACTTTTTAAAAAAAATAAAATTATTTTTAAAAGGTTGTTATAACTTGCAGTTAAATCTTTAATTCAATAATTATGAAAAAAGTGTTGTTAGGACTTACAATAAATAATCTAATAAGTATATATAATATAATTTTCACTTGTTGTCAACCACCACAAAATAATTTTTTTTGTGGTTTAAATGTGGAGGGTGTAAAAGACCCCGTTGTACATTCAAGTTGTGGCATTTGATTCAACCTCTTCCAAATTGTTCTTTATGTGATAATTTTTTAGAAGTGATTTTTGATAACCTCCACAAATACATCAAATTTTAATTATTTGAAAAACTATTGCAATTTGATACAAACTGATTGTTACTAACTAGGGAGTTTGAGTTAAAAGTGACAAAAGAGTTTTAAAATGAGGTATATGTGACTCAAGTTTTAATTATTGAGTGTAGGTGACAATTACTTTATTAAGAATTAAAAAAGTAGGAAAAGTTTGAGAATAGATCACAAGTTTTTTAATTTAGACGTTGATCCAATGTAAAACCTAATATAACTAGAAACGGGCGGGGGGGGGGGGGGGGGGGGGGGGAGGGGGGGGGGAGGGCGTGTTTCTCTCTCTTATCATTATTGTTGTTTTTTCTCTTTGTGATTTTTGTTGTTTATTGTTGTTGCTACCTTATTCATCATCTTCTTCTTGTTGACCGTTGTTGTTGTTGTTGGTACCACTACTACTGCTAATTGACCAATTTTTAAGTCGAATTTTATTTCGTACATCACTTTGACATTACTTCATCGGTGACTTTGATAAGTAAAATTATGATTTTTAATTGAATTTGTCATCTAGGTACACTGCGACTACTATTTTTTCAACAATGGATAGAACCCGAACATGAATCAAATATAAGAGTCATATATTTTAACATATGAGTCATCTGTTGTGATAGACGAGTCATTTATTACAACAGAAGACTTATATATTTGATTTATGTTTATGATTCTATAGTGCTGTGACATGAATCAAACAGATGGGTCATCTGTTGCAACAGATGCGTTATCTATTACAACAGAGGAGTCATATGTTGAAACAAATTACTCACTTATTGCAATAGAAACTGAAGTTGATTCCAACAGATACATCATCTATTACAACAATTGAGTTACTTGTATAAATAAATGATCCATCTATTGGTATTCATGTTACACAACTATAGACATGATTCATCTGTTATAACAGGTGAGTTATCTGTTGCAACATGTTAGTTATCTATTACAACATGTTACTCATATATTGGTATCAACTTCAAAGGTTCTACGGTACTATAACATCTATCCCAACAAGTGTGTCATATGTTGCAACAGATGGATAATTTATTGCAACAAATGAGTCACCTATTCCAACAGATAACTTATTTGTTGGAATCATCTCTAGGTTCTATAGTAGTGTAACATTAATCCCAATAGGTGAGTCATATGTTCCAACCAATCACTAACCTGTTGCAACATATTATTCACCAGTTGCAATAGATTACTCATCTATTGGGGTTCATGTTAATTACTATTAATTTTATTATTATGTCATTATTAACTTTTTTAACAAATGTCTTTATTTAGAAACCACTAATGGAGGGATCAATAACAATAGGGGTGGATTGTCATGGTGAATGGATCGAGAAGAGAAATAGATATGTACGGCATTGGAAGGAGAGTGAGATGATAGCTATAACAGTCCAAAGTGATGTTTCATAAGATTATTTTGTGAACTTAATCATCAGCTATTGTGGATTAAATTATCAACCAGAAGAACTCATCCTCAGCTACATGCACAACTCCTTTGAAAATCAGAGGGTACTACCTTTCAAGATAACCGATCAGGTTTAGTTGTGTACTTATCTGAGTAATTAAGCTAGGTTGGTGTTAAATATATACATCGTTGAAAAATTGAGAGAGAATGAGTACTAGAATATAGAAGAAGAACAAGAACAAGACATGTTTGATGATAAGTTGTATGATCTGGACATGAATATTTCAGATGATGATCAAACACCTACGCCCGTTGTTCCGAGCAATACGGTGGGCAGTTCTTCTCAATCAACATAGTTGGGCAATTGTCAAGATGATGAGACTGGATTTTACAAGGAAATGTTATTCAATAATAAGATAGAACAATCTACTTCTTTATTTATTGCTTGATTGAAAAAAGATTTCAAACTAAAGAAGGTGATTAATTTGACCAAAGTCTTTTATTTTAGATGTGCTAATCCGAACTGCAAATGGTGGTTGAGGGCTGTGAAATACTTAAGTTCTGACATATTCATCATTAATGTTTATGAAAAGTATCACACATGTAGTTTGGATCATATTACGATCCATAATCCTCCCACCACGACAAAGGTCCTTGGACAATATGTTCAAAATAAATCCTTCAATGGCAAAGACCATTCTACACGTGATATAGCCAATCAACTACTTACAGAATTGGGTATTATAGTCAGTTATTAGAATATCTATAGGACCATAGGGATTTCCAAGTACTTGGTTAGGGGGACAAATGAGCACAAAATGCAGTCCTCGATGCCTACGTTACATGCTTGAGTCCACAAATCTCAAAAGTAAGACGGCGTTGCATGTTGATGAAAATGGAAGGTTCAAGAACTTTTTTGTAACGTATGGTGCTTAGATTCTTAGTTTTCAATAATTATGAAAATCATAGCCATAGATGGGACTTTCTTCAGGATCAAGTAAGGAGGAGTTATGCTATCGGCGGTGGCACAGGATGCAGAGAGTCACATTTTTCCTGTCACTTTTTATGTAATGGATAATAAATATGATGCCTCGTATGGATATTTTTTTGAAAAAATGAAAGCTGCATCGAAGATACCGAAGAGTTGTGTATTATTTTGGATAGGCCTCTAAGTGTCCCGAAGATGGGTTCAATTTTCTACCCTTCAGCTCACTTTGGTTTTTGCATGAGGCATCTTGGAGAAAATATTTAAAACAACTTTCATAATGAAAGGATAATATCTCTTTTTTATAGAGCAGCTAAAGCATATGTTATAACTAAGTTTTTTGATCATTTCAATCAAATAAGGTGTAATACGCCAAAAAATTCAAACCAATATTAGAGCCATGTACCAAGCTCATGCATAGTACATCATGGTTCTTTTATAGTTTTATGAGTAGGTTAGATGTATATTAAGGCTTCAAATAACTCCCAACTATCAGACGAATCAAAACATTCCTCACCGATTGAGTTCTTGATAAAGATATTGCCATAGTCAGATTCAAATGAGCATATCTCTCATTATACTTAGAATTTTTGAGATCATGACCTATCAAAAGATAGATAATTGAATTAACTTTCCAACTATACTAATTTCCCCTAAATTCGATATCGGATCAAAAAGTTATTTCTATTTTACTCCAGCATGTCAGGCTGGAAATAGTGTGACGACATTCGTCGTAGCTTACCACATTTGTGACGCCCTATCATGAAGCTCGTCAGCCTTAGGCAGAAACCAGATCCTAAGTGACGACAGTCATGGTAGCTTACCACATTTGTAATGCCCTATCATAAAGGTCGTCATCCTCAGGCAGAAACTAGCTCCTAAGTGACGACATTCGTGGTAGCTTACCACATTTGTGATGCCTTGTCACAAATGTCGTCAGCCTTAGGCAGAAACCAGCTCCTAAGTGACGAAATTCATGGTAGCTTACCACATTTGTGATACCCTGTCACAAATGTCGTCAAACTTAGGCAGAAACCATTAATTTCAGCTCCTGTGTGACGACATTTTTGACGGCTTACCACATTTTTTATGCCTTGTCACAAATGTCGTCAGCTATGATTTTCAGCAATTGAGAATTTATTTCATAAGGGTATTTTGGTCTTTTCCTTCACCTTCCACGACTTATAACCCTAAAGAGGCATAATTTTTCCCATTTTTTCTTCAGTTAAGCATCTTAAAAACCCTCTCTTACACTCTCAACCACAAGATTAGGGTTTTCTCTCAAGATCATCTCTTCAAGAGAAAGCCTAATGAATTATTCAAGAACCTTCAGAAATATTAGATCTCTTTCAAAATTCAATCACTAAGGTATGCGTAGTGTTCATCTACGGATCCAATCCGTTCATAGAGCTCAAGAACCATGTTTTAAATATTATTTTGTAAACTTTTTGTGGTGATATGAGTATATACATGTTGGCGATTGTTGTTTAATTTTCAATGTGATGTCTAAAGGAGTTTTCATGGAATATATATGTTTGTTAATTAAAAACCATGAACTTTAGGTAGTTTAATATGGTGCAAGTATGAAACCTACCTATGCCTTAAAGAATGCATACAAGGTCCTTGATAAAATGCTTAGGATGCTAGAAATTCATGTTTGTATGGTTCTATGATGTCTAAATGATAAGTTCATGTTAGCTATATACTTCAATATGAATTCTATGTTTTTCATGTGTTGCTATTGTGGTGGTATGAAGCATGCAAGATAATGGAGATATACAATATGTACACGAAATATATCCATGCATTCCCTACAATGTTTAAGATGTTGAATAACTATATGAAATATGATATCCCTACTTATGATATTATGAATTGTGGACTCAAATCTTGTGATCAAGTCATGTCATGTGTGTCAGTTTCCTTCTATTGAGTCCTGGAGGTAATCATACCCGAAAAACATAGTTGTGTGCCTAGAGTCATGTCATGTTGTCACGATAATCTCAGTCAAGCTATAATCTATAGAACTCAGTCAGTCATGTGACTCAGGAAATCTCAAAAATCTCATAATCTCAGTTAACTCTCAGATAATAGTACTATTCCGTCAGTCAACAAAAGTCAGTTAATCTATATATGTACCGTCAGTTGAATCATGTTTAGTCTCTTTAGATGGGAGTAGAAGTTAGCACCGAGTGAACCCAAGGATGGGGACTCACCTACCAGTTTAGGGTGTGTTTCTTAGCAGTCATCCTTGTGTTCCAGAACTACATAGCCAGCGTAGGTTGAGACATCTTAGCCTGTCATATTAGGGTTGATGAGGTGGCTTAACCTGTCAGTTTAGGGTCCCACCATTCTCACTTTGAGTACCTACCAGATAAGGGTCACTCACAACTGTCCTTACCAGTGGCGCGGTATTGACACCTCTCTAGTCAGGGCAGAGATTGGACCCCAGCTTAGCCGTAATGGTATACATGGGGCATATTAGTTAAACAACTACCTCCCATAGTTTCATTATCAGTCTCAGTAAAAGAACTCAGACAGTTCTTCAGATATCAGTATACCAAGACTGTTAGATACAGTCAAATTCGGTTATAGCACGGGACTCAGGGAGTTCTACAAGATTCAGGATTGTCACACACAGTCGCTCATGTTATCAGAACTACAGTTCCAGTCATGTATTAGCATACAGATTTAGCTACCACGTACTTACGATCTCAGTTACTATGTATGTATGTTTGTACTCTTACGTTCATATCAGTCAGTCAATTAGCATTATTCCTGCATGTAAAGCCTTTGCATTAGCCTACCTCACTCGTATACTTAGTACTCCAGTTGTACTGACATATTTGAGCTATGTGCTTTCTTTTCATGTTACACCATAGGTTCAGAGACACGAGCTCCAGACTAGCAATAGCAGTAGCATTTCTAGTCGCAGAGATTCAGTGAGTCCTCTTCATTCGAGGAAAATATAATTTGATTTATTCATTATTATTTTAGCCAGCTATTAGTTTACGGAGTTAGTTGGAGACATGTTCCTTCAACTCCTTTTTCAGACAGTACTTAGAGGCTTTCGGATTCAGTATTCAGATTTAGTTCAGATTTGATAAAGTTTTCAGTTGTTTTGGGTATCTTTCACCCATATAGATATTGTGTCTTGATAGATCTTTATTCAGTTGAACCTTATGGCCTACATGTTCATGTTTTCCGCATTATTACGTTATATATGCAGTGTACAGGTACAAATATCAGTCATGGGTTAGCTTATGGTCCCTCAGGGTCATGAGCACCGTGTAGCATTCCGATTCAGCAAATTGGGGCATTACATAAGGTATATATCACCCAAGGCAGTACAACTTCTTGAATGTGTCGGTTTTTAGAGATGGAGCCAGACATTTTGTCCGGTAAATAGGTACATTGTTATAAATTTAATGTCTTGTTTGAGTTACAAGTTAGTAAAACTGTATGATATCATAATAAGTGATTTTGGATAATATTATGACGTCAAACATAGTTGAATCAGTGAATTCATTGTTTGGCATTGAAAGAAAATTTCTCATTATGGCGCTATTTGATGAAATAAACAATAAGTATGCCAAATTATTTCACAAAAGGCATATACAGTTCTCAAACACAACATATTTATTCTAGAAGTGAAAAAACAAATATCAACAAACATCAGTTTGGGGAATAGGTTATTTGCTCATTAAATAGCAGATTACAAGTTTAGTATCGATGGTCATGGTGATGTTGCCACGATCAATCTTCAAACAAGATCTTGTATACCCAGAGTTTTTGACTTGGATAAAATACCCTGTCCATATGCTATGGCAGCGCTTTGAGCCCAATATAGTGCAAATTATGGAGCTCATATTTATGAGTACTCGTCTCCATATTATTTGGTGGAAAGATATATAATGACATATAGTTAGACTATTAATTCGGTGCCTCCTAAAGAATCTTGAGTTGTTCCTGTACAGCTTTTTGAGAGATTAATACCTCCACCATATATTGACCCAAGCACTATCAAATCGAGAAGAAGATGATATAAGAGGAGGCATGGATTTGAAAAAATATTTCCATCAAGAAAAAATAAGTGCTCTGTATGTAAGAACGCTTGCCACAAAAGAACTACATGCCCGGATCGTAATCCACCATGATCGTTGTAATAGTAAAACTTGTGTTGTTGTTTGTTATGAACTTTGATATTTTTAACTCATTATTGTGAATGTAAATGTTATTATTTTAAACTGGAGTGTGTTCTTCCAATAGATGGACCATCTGTTGTAATAGATCTTTCGAAATAAAATAATACAGATCATCAAACTAAATTGTGTTCATCCAATAGATCACCAATCTATTACGACAGATAAGCCATCTGTTAGAATAACACAATACAGTTCTTGCCACTGGCTTGTGTTCATCCAACAGATGACCAATCTGTTTCAACAAATGGTCTATCTGTTGGAAGAACTCAAAACTTTGGCTATTGCTATTGGATTCAAAATTGTGCCAAATGCTCAATTTTTACCTCTAACCCTCGATATGTTAAGAAGAATAAATAGATGGAGTGAAAATTAAATAAGAAATAACGTTACAGTCGACCAAACATAGATTTTTTTATTAAATAAAACAAAATACATTAGGTTTTGGTAGATATGCTATGAATAAAACAAAATACATACGCTAAAATCAAAAACATAACCTTATTATTATTATTATTATTATTTTGTCAACTGGCCAATCCTCAACCAGCAGCAGTAGGACACTCTTCAACCTTCGAATCCCACACACCATCCTTGCTCTTATGGTGCCCAACGTCCACTGGAGTTTATTAAACTGACTTTAAAGTTCCTATAGGCTGTCTTCTAGAATATACATGTGCTAAACTTGATCATCCATATCTAGAACACGCATCCATTAAAAAAACATAAAACACTAAGAAAAAGAAAAGATTCTGAATGTAATACAACGTATACTACCAACTGGTAGTTTTAAAAAAAACACCCGCGGCAAATGAAAAAGAAATCTTCTCTTTGAAGAAAAGGGTTAAAGATATAATGGAGTTTTTATGAAAGACATGATGTAAGAAATATAGGATTGAATTTGAATGTGTTAGGCAAAAAGTCACAATTGTTCACCTCATTTTATGAATTACCTACATGCCTTGATTAAATCAAACTGGTGACTCTTTGATTATTTAAATTTGTCTGATGAAAAGTCACGAATATTTACCTTTTTAATATTAACATTAGCTCTTAAAATTAAATAATTTTTTTTTAATTAAATAATCGAAGACTTTTCACCTTTTCAATAATCGATTTTGTTAATAATAACCGTTTTACTGATTTTTTCCAATAGATGAACCATCTGTTGTAACATATGAGTTATCTGTTGGAAGAAATCAAGGAGCAAGTGGTTTGACTTCTTCCAACAGGTAATCCATCTATTGTAATAGATGGATCATCTATTGGAAGAGTTGTTTTGATTTCTTTCAATAGCTGAGTTATCAGTTGCAATAGATGAATACAATTTTTACTATTACAACGACCATGGTGCATTACGATCTGATACACTACTTCACAATGAAAACTGAAGATTAAACACTATTCGACATTGATGGGGTAGGAAGAATAAGGTGCATACAGATGGATGGATCTACTTTTATGTGTGGGAGTTATATATTACTGATTAGGTTATCGTGACAACACACATAAAGTACAATGATTTTGTGAATGTAGATTTTTATCGATTAGGCAATGATGATCCTGCAATTTATAATTAAGTTTGATAGGTTTGAATTGATAAGACTGAGGGACCATAAAAATAGTGTCAATACCCTATTATAATATAATAATGGTTTTTCTCATATTTACATGTGTCAAGATTTGAGAAGATATCAATATTAGATGGTGGTGTAGAGATTCAATGGTGATTAGACTGGTTTTAATGGTGCAATGAAGTTTGAGAAGACCTTTGAAGCCTCCCAGTGCAGCAAATAAGAATGGAAAACCATTTGAATATCTCCTGGTCTAAAATTTATATAGATGGGTTGCTTGGGGAGACGATTATACAGTAGAATATGTCGTAGGAGAATACCTGCGCAGAAAAAGGGTGTTGCTGAAGACTGTATCATCTCAAAACTTATTAAATAAGAAATATAGGGTAGCAAGAAAGGAACTTCTAGCCAACCTGGACAATGAAATTAACTTGAAAGATGAAAAATTAGAATGAGATATAAATGTGAAAGTGTATCCAAAAATGAAAATCTGCCAGTCGTTGTTGGAAAGAAAAATGGGAAAGTGGACTGGAGCTGGACACTTTGCTAGGTCTCTGTGACTAGTTAGCATGGCTTGAATAATCACCTCTAAAGCATAGGATCAGAACTCCAAGGAAGCAGCTTTGCAAGCACTGAGGATTAGAAATATGTATAGTCAATAATGAAACTTAAACCAAGAACTGCTGAAGTTAAAATAAGGGATCAAGCTAAGGCATCAATTTCTGAAGTCTAACTTCCATCTCATGCCTTCTGTTTTTGGTTTTGATCAGTTCAATGGATGTGGAGATAAAAACATCTAAAGTTGGGAAGAAATCCCATGCATTTTTGTTTCCACTGTAATTGACCTGACCAGAACAACAACCCGAAGGCCTAGGATGCAAGTTTAACTTCAAAAATTACCACCTTGGCTTGATCCCTTATTTTTACTTCAGGAGTTCTTGGTTTAAGTTTCATTCCTGACTGTACAACTTTTCAACCCTTGATGCTCGCAAAGTTGTTTCCTTTGAGTTCTGTTCCTTTCTTTGGAGATGATCATTCAGAACATGCTAACCAGTCGCAGTTACCTATCAAAGTGCACAGCTCCAGTCCACTTCACCATTTTTTTTTCAATAACGAGTGATGGATTTCATTTTTGGATACACTTTTATTTTCAGATCAATCAATTTTTTCATTTTTTATGTCAATTTCATCAGCCAAATTCGTTACACGTTCCTTGCTACGCTATGTTTCTTCTTGAATAAGGTTTGAGTTGATATATAGTATTCAACACCTCTCATTTCCCTCATAGATATTCTCCCACACTCCTCCTAATATATAATCGTCACCCTAAGAAACCCAGCCATATAAATTGATTGATCAATTTGAAGTTGAAATAATTCATATTCAACAATTACTTGAAATATCTAAATTGATTTAGCTAGAATTAAGGATGAGTTCATACATTCTACTACAATTTAAACTGATGTCATTGCAATTACATGATAAACTATTGTGTTCGTTCTGATCAGAGTCATCAATTGATCAATTTGAGTTGAAATGAGTCATATCAAGCCATTATTTTAACTATCTAAATTGATTTATCTAGAATTAAGGATGGTTTTATAAGTTCAAATGCAATTTCAATTGATGTCGTTACAATTGCATGATTAACTATTATGTTCGTCCTGACTAGAGTCATCAATTGATCAATTTGAGTTAAAATGATTCATATTAAATCCATTATTGGAAATATCTAAACTGATTTGGCCAGAATTAAGAAAACATTCATAAGTTCAACTATAATTTGAATTGATCTCATTGCAATTACATGGTCAACTATTGTGTTCGTCTTGACCAAAGTCATCAATTGATCAATTTGAGTTGAACTTATTAATATCAAGCCATTATTTGAAATATCAAAATTTATTTATCTAGAATTAAGGATTATTTCATAAGTTCTACTATAATTTCAATTGAAGTCATTGCAATTACATGATCAACTATTGTGTTCGTCCTGACCAGAGTCATCAATTGATTAACTTGAGTTGAAATAATTCATATCAAGACATTATTTGAAAAATCTAAAATTATTTATCTAGAATTAAGGATGGGTTCATAAGTTCAACTATAATTTCAATTGATGTCGTTGCAATGACAGGATCAACTATTGTGTTCGTTTTGACCAGAGTCATCAATTGATCAATTTGAATTGAAATAATTTATATTCAAGCCAATATTTGAAATATTTAAATATATTTAGCTATAATTAAGTAAAGGTTCTTAAGTTCAACTACAATTTCAATTGATCTCATTCCAATTACATGATCAACTATTATGTTCGTCCTGACCAGAGTTATCAATTGATCAATTTGAGTTAAAATCATTCAAATAAAGACATTATTTAAAATATCTAAATTAATTTAGCTAGAATTAAGAATGAGTTCATAGGTTCTATTACAATTTTAATTGATCTCATTGTAATTACAAGATCGATTATTGTGTTTGCCCTAACCAAAGTAATCAATTGATCAATTTTAGTTGAAATGATTCATATCAAGCCATTATTTGAAATTTCTAAGTTGATTTAGCTATAATTAAGGATGGGTTCATAAGTTCAACTTCAATTTCAATTGATGTCGTTGCAATTACATGATCAACTATTGTGTTCGTCCTGATCCAATAGATCAATTGATCAATTTGAATTGAAATGATTCATATAAAACCATTATTTGAAATATCTATATCTATTTATCTAGAATTAAGGATGGATTCATAAGTTCTACTACAATTTCAATTAATGTCGTTGCAAGTACATGATCAACTATTGTGTTCGTCCAGAACAGAGTCATCAATTGATGAATTTAAGTTGAAATATTTCAAATCAAGAAATTATTTAAAATATCTAAATTTATTTATCTAGAATTAAGGATGAGTTCATAGGTTCAATTATAACTTCAATTGATCTCTTTACAATTACATGATCGACTATTGTGTTGGTCCTGACTAGAGTAATCAATTGATCAATTTGAGATGAAATTATTCATATTAAATTATTATTATTAAGTTAATATTAAATTCATTAAAGTTTCAATTAAACTTGACATTCTTTTTCAAAATACAAATCAACCTATATAAATCATCCATTTGAGGAAAAAATATTTCATCATTTTAAATCTCAAGTTCTCTCTCTTCTCTTTCTCTCTCAACAATATAAGCATAAAATACTCAACATATTACTCAATCCTTTACGACAAATCAATTTTCTTCTCATTTCCGACGATATAGTTGTTATGTTTTACTTTTTTCCTACTAGAATCCAAAATTCGCTCTCTCTTCATTGGTAATAGAGTTCAAGAAGAGTTCTACATTTGATATTTTTTCTAAGAATTAGGGTTTTTTAGTTAATACTAAAAAAGAAAACTTTTAGTTATATTATCTTCAAGAATGAATTAACAATTTTAAGTTTTGATGCTAAATAATGTAGAAAGAACCTGAGAAAATCCTAACTCTTGTTGCAATATTTTGTTGACCTTCGTGGTGTTGTTTGATGGTGTTGGTGGTTGTTGGTGGTGTTACTGGCACTATTTGTATAGTTTGTTTGTTTTATTTGTTATTGTTTTGTTATTTATTTTTGTTTCATTGATGCTGTTATTAATGGTGTTTGTATTATTGGTATTGATGTTAGTGTTGGTGTTGGTTGTGGTATTGGTATTGGTGGTGGTGGTGGTGGTGTTAGTGGCATTGATGGTGTTGGTGGTATTACTGGTGTTGGTCTTAGTGGTGTTGATATTGGTGGTGGTGTTTGTATTTGTGGTGGT
>NC_061121.1:200548640-200563213 GCF_002878395.1 Capsicum annuum
TGATGGTGTTGGTATTGGTGGTATTGGTATTAGTGGTGTTGGTATTGGTGGCTATAGTATTGGTGTTGGTATTGGTGTTGGTAGTTGTGTTGGTGGTGTTTATTTTGGTGGTCTTGGTATTGGTGGTATTAGTAGTGGTAGTGGTGGTGATGTTGGTGGGGTTGGTATTAGTGGTGGTGATGGTGGTGTTAGTATTTGTGGTATTGGTATTGGTGGTGTTGGTGGTTTTTTTTCTATTGGTGGTGTTGGTATGTTGTATTTCCCAACAGATTACACATCTGATGGAAATGTGAAAAACCTGATTCAATATATTCCAACAGATAATCCATCTATTGCAAAACATTGGTAATCTGTTGGAAGTTATCTAAATAGAACTGCTAACTATTGTGATAACTTCTAAGAGATCACCTACCTACTGCAACAGGTAGAAGATTTGTTGGAAGATATTAAAATAGGTCTCACAACAAATTCTCCATCTGGGGCAATTGATGAATTAGCTATAGGAATAAATCATAATAACTCTTCCGACAGATGATTCATTTGTCGCAGTAAATGGAACAACTGTTGGAAGAAATCAAACCAGTAGCAAGATTATTTTAAAATATTTAACAGAAGACCAATCTGTCGCAATAGGTTGTTAATCTGTTGCAATAGTTAGGTCATCTGTTGGAATTTTTTTGTAGTAAAGTATTTATTGAATTTTTTATTCTTTTTTTTAAATTATGCAGACATCAATTGTAATATTTTATTTTCTCTTGTTTGTAGGTAAAATATGTCTCCCAAAATAAATTAAAGTGAAAGTGGGTCAACTTCTGACCAGCTAACGAAAAAGGCTAGAGTACAGATGGATTTGGGGGAGCTTCCCGAAAAAACTATTTCAGGAGAAAGTAAAGCTGAGGAAAGGCAAGTCAAAAAATTGAGAAAGATGGTGAGCTAAGGAAAACAATATTGAGGGGGGTGGAGAAGGTTCAGTAGAGGGTGGTGGGGAAAATAAAAGTAAGAAAGAGTAAGATGAAGATAAAGCAGAACAAGAGAAAGTAGAAAGTAAGGAGGAAAAAATAAAGATAAAGAAGAAAAAGAGGAAGTAGAAAGTGAAGAGGAAGATGGATCTTCCAAGGAGAATGAGAAAGATGATGATAATGCATCATCAATGGGAGGTGAATTAAGATCGAATCCCAACATGATCCTGTCAAAACCATTAGTATTGACAGGTTTCAAGTTAAGATGCCGATAGATAACCCTACAGATTTAGCTGGTGATTTCTAGTTAAATCTCTTATGGGGAAGCATTTTGATGATTTTAGGAATATTATAACGAAGGAAAAACTAAAGAAATATTTTAGGAAGAGCTGCTTTGGAAACCTTCTTAACCTGCCTGAGGACAATAGTGCTCACTTCTAAATGAGCATGGTATATCATCTTCTCAAGTGCAGGATCAAGTAAATGGGTAATGATAAAGATTTGAAGGGGGGACAAAAAGATGGATGAAATTTGGATTAACTACTGTGACATGCCAATTTGTTTTGACATGAAAGAGTTTTCCATAGTGACTGGCTTGAGATGCCATCAACCAGAATAACCTCTCCCGAAGGAAACACCTAGCAACAAGTCCAAGTCCAACAAGACACCCAAACCATGACCATCAAATAAAGGCAAGACATTGTCCAAGAAACCACCCACTAAACCCAACAAAGGCAACAAAATAGAAGGGTTGTTGGACATTGTTGGATGTGGCTACAAAGCCCAGACATTGATAAATGATCTCAAGAATAAAGATATACCAATGAAGTACAGGGAGCAATTATACTTTGTTTGGTTTGCCCATTCCATTATACTGGCAAGAGACGTCAACAAAGTTATACAAGATGATTTGTTGGAGCTTGCTCAAGATTTGCCTAAATTCAACATTTATCCCTGGGGATACGACAACTACAAGTTGACCGTAAAATATTCTTTGACAAAACTATCCCCAAAGAAGATCAGTACGGCTTTACATGGGTTTTTATGGTAAACTTAATCACTATTTGTTTACTATTGCATTAATTTATATTTAATAATTATTAGGAACTTTTTTTGTTTGCTTCCTGTTTACATTTTTTAGTCTTCGTATTTGAAGTCATTCCTCACCTCCGAATACAGGTCAAGGATTACCCGGATGAGGTTTCTCATCCAAGGATCCTTAGGTAGTTGGCTACAAAGAGAAACACAAAAATTAAGGAGGTTGATCTCTTTAACCCTCCAGATGATGTAGTAAGTCTTCTTTCAAGTACAATAATCTGTTGCTACACATGAGTCATCTTTTGCAATAGATTAACCATTTGTTGCTTTGGTTCTCTAAACTTGACTTAACAGATTACCCATCTACTGCAACTTATGCAACAGATGGTTAAATGGATGCAACAGATGAATCATCTATTGTAATAGAAAGATCATTTATTGCATAAGTTATCTGTTTTAACATATTACCCAACTGACTGCAAATTATTATTGGATTTAAATGTATCTACTTTTATTTATAGGTTGTAATCCATGGATTATGCCTACTCAGCAAAAGTTAGGGATGAATTCTTTTATTACTCTAGTTCTCATTCATATAATAGCAAACCCAATGGTGGAGTTAATAAAGAAGAAATTGGTTTGAGCCACATACATAAGAAGAGCAGTTAGGCAAGGTTAGCCTCATATTGAGGCTCTTCATGACCAACCTGCTGCAATAGATTTGGTTGCTGCTTATGGGTGTGTTATTGGTGGAGTTGCTGATGTTGGTGGCACATGTTGATGAGCATGTAGCGGCTGCTCAAGCAAAAATAAATATGTCTAAAACCAAAATTAACCTTGTAAAAAATGATAATTTCCCAGTCACCCCTTTCAGTGATCCAACTCACCCCTCTTTAAGTTCATGTTCTCTTTGCAAATGCAAAAACTGTATGGACAGAAAGAATGAGCTCTTCAAGAAAATAGATAATATGACTATTGTTGTCAATAAATTGAAATCTAAGAGCGGTGTCATACTATCCGAGAAGGTGAGAGAGCCATACACTCCTACAGGGGAGGCTAGGAAGAATAAAAAATCAATTGGACGTATACTCTCAAATAGAAAATCAATAAAAATTACAAATCCTCCTCCATCAAATATTGATGAAGTTTGGGTACCATTGAGGAAAGTGGACATATACGCAACCATTGGCACTAACAGGCTTACATATCTGATAAACCACAAGAATTCCAACAAACCCGTGAAGTGCTTCATGATGAATCCATTTTCCTCTGAAGACTTCAAGACGAATACAAATATGTATGAGTGGTACGAGGATAGGGTAAGTTTCTAATTTTAATAACCTAACCTTATAAGTCATCTTTTTTAACAGATTACCTATCTACTGCATAAGTTGCAGTTTATTGGGTAATCTGTTAATACAGGTTCAGAGAAGCTACACAATAGATGAGTCATCTATTGCAATAGGTGGCCCATCTGTTGCATAAGTCGTAGAAGATGGCTAAACTATTGACAGATTCAGAGACCTATGCAATAGATAGACCATCTGTTGCAACATATTACCCATCTGTTGCAACTTAAGACCATCTGTTGTAACTTATGGTCAATCCATTTCATCTTTCTTTTTTCTTTTTACAAAATTACTAACCTATTTAAAAATTGTCTTCTTCTATAACAACATGTTGATGAAATTCTCTACCTCATGAGGGCAAGGCACCTCGCATACAATGAAGTATATGTCCCAGCGATAGAAAAATGGACCTCAACTTTAACTATTTCAAGAGTAGGTATAACGCCATTTGTACCAAAGCAACCACTCACGGTGGCCTAGATCTTGAGATGTTAATTTCACAGTTCAAATGAGATCAAGATATGATTAACTTTGTTAAAGGGAAAAGGCCAATTTCACATGGCAAGAGTTGGATCAGGCGGGCTAGAGGTAGACTGAAAAATATTGGAGAGGGTGATTAGACATGACATAGAGCAGCTACAGCTTATGGAGGACATGACCCTTAATAAGAAAGTGTGGAGGATGCAAATTCGGATAGTGAGTTAGTGGGTAGGAGTGCATCCGTAACAATGGAGAGGAGTGTTATATTTGTATTTGTGTTTGTGCTTTCTTGTTCATAGTGTTCTGAGGATGTTTGTGATATCGAATAGATATTTTATAGTATCACTCTGTCTATGTATTGTTTCCTTTATTATCTGGTAATATTTTATCCCATTTTGATTTTTTATTTTTATGTTTTTAGTTTGGTATACTATTATCTGTCATAAGTTGGGGGTCTATCGAAAATAACCTCTCTATTTTATCGAGGGTAGTGGTATGGACTACGTACATTTTACCCTCCCCAGACTCCATTGTATGGAAATACACTGGGGTTTTTGTTGTATATATAGCTTAAAACTCTACTAATAGTACATTTTTTGATATATGGACATCAAAAATAAGTGCACTAATTTGATTCAAACTCATTGTGTCGCCCATTTAATTCATCCTTCAGTCTTAAACCAATCGTTGAGGATTAGGGCTCGTCAAATGATTTAATAATTGAATAACTGAAGATTTAAAAATAGATTAAATACAAATATTTTTCTTATTCATCACTAAAGATAAAAAAATATAAAATCACCCTTAAACTTGACATCAAAACTTTTTTTAGTTAATTTTTTGGTCCAAAATTGGACCTTTTTATTGCTTCTCTATCAAAAATAATACAACCCAATTAAGCATTGTTGACCCAAGCCCAATAATGACCCAGTCCAAAAGTGGGAATTTGAAAATTTTCCTATACTTTTACAAATATATGAAATTTGAACAAAAAGAGTACACTCTACTCTTCACTTCACTATCAGCACCTCTGCTGAAAAATATTCCCTTTGTGTTGGTGCCTTCGATTCATCTCCTTCCTTCTCTGGGGGATTTACAACCTTGATCCCTATAGGTCGTACTCTATCATGGATCTTCCTATCATCTTTGCCTCTAGTAAGTTCACTTTCGCTCTTCCTAAATCTACCTATTTACCTCAAGATAACTTTGGATTTCTCATAGGTGATCTGGGTTTAACCCCACAAGACTGAAGAAACAACATGTCGACGCACTGCTTTGACATACCTTGTGAGTTATTCCTTTCCTTATTCTATCTTTTTCTATCAATATCCCCCCTCTTCACCTTTACTGATTTTTACTTTTACTTATAGCTATTGATTTCTGAACATCCATCTCAAGGAAAAGGTCAAAAATAGTAAAGTGCGGTGGGAGGCTCCATCTACCCCTATTTTTTGTGAAGGTTTTTGATAGCTAGAGCACCTAGCTAGGTTTATCATAAATTTTTCCTTTGTTTGACAAAAAAAATTTACCTGTGTGTTGTTTATGATGTTTTACCCTTTTGGAACTGTAATTAATGAGACCCATTGTGCTCTTCTTTATGTTATATGAATGCTATTGCTTTTTCTACTTGATTCTAATTCTCCTCATTAGATTGTTGATTTTGCATGTCCTAACTCTAAGATTGGAAATCTATGACTTGTCTATGTTAATGCACCTTTAATGTTAGTAGGTAGATCCATAAAACAAAAGAATTCTCTTGTTTCTTGTAGATCTATCACTTCATTAGCTAATGCATCTACTACTGTGTTTCCCTCCCTAAATATATGTGTTACTTTTCTTTGCACTATATGTACCTTACACCAAATATCTTCTATTAACTTGATCATTGTCCATGGTACTTTCCATTGCCTATCAAGCATCTTCATTAATGTAGGAGTTCTATTTCCACAATGATGCTCATATAGGTCTTATCTTGGAAATATGTTTATGCCTCCCTGATTGTTAGAGTTTCAGCTTCTACATTTGTAGTTTCCCCTAGTCCTGCTGCTTTAGCATAAATCAGGTCCTCTTTCTCATTCCTAAGACAAAAATATAGATCACCTATTCTTGGATTTCCCATGCATGCCCCATTTGTATTGCATTTGATCTTATTCCTCTCCAGAAAGCTCCAAGTAACTTTTTGGTAGTGTAATTTAGGCTTATAACTTCTCAGGATAGTATCTATATTGGGCCAAGATTTCTTTCCAATCTTCAACCATGGATATAAGGTCTTGATTAGTTTTCTAATCAAGTCTTGAACTTGTCATACTACCTCAGAAAAAGTAACTTTTCCTCCATGCTTGATCTCATTCCTCCTTTTCCAAAGACACCACATAACAATTATTGACATAGCCCTGCATGCTGCATCTATTTTTGGGGATCGAATAATTGTTCACCAAGTGTTGATAATATGATGTAACTTTATATCTTCAATGTTTATGCCTGCGAAAATAACAAATTGTCTTTATTGTTTTTCAGCTATAGCGGTTGTTAGAAATAAATGATCAATATTTTCCTCCTGTTTTACTTTACAGCACCAACATCTAGATATAATGTTGATTCTCATCCACTTCAGAATATCATCCATACCCTCCATACAAAGAAACAAATTTTAAAAGAAAAATCGTTTACCCATATATATTTGTATTCCTCCTTCTTCTCCTTTTTACTCATCAAAATCCCCAAAGTTGATTTTACTATAAAATTCTCTTATGTATTATCAATCCATCATGGTATGTCATCTATATTTCCTGTAATTGGAATATTGACTGATTCCACAATGTACACCACCATCTCATCTGACAATTTACTTCTCAATTTCTGGTTGTTCCAACTTTCATTTGTTACAAAATACATAACCTTAAGCTCTTCCTCCTCAGCGCTATCATTGTCAACATGGTACAAAGCATCAATTTCAGTTCAGTTGTCAAATCAGATACTACATTTTCCTACTTTGACTTGCCACTATATATTATGCTTCACCTCCTCCTTTACTGCAATCATTTTCCTCTATGTATGTGAAATACCATGCCCCTTTGCCATAATAGGATGAAACTTCTCGCAATATTAATAGAATGAAACTTTTATATTTATTCCACATGAACCCACTACACAAGGAGGAAGTAGAGGTACTAAAATTTCACCATAATTTAGCATACAAAGCTTTTGAAACTATGATTCAATGCTTATTTCTGGCCCCAGTGGTATTTGCCCAAAAAAATTGGCAAAGATCTTATGAAGTTGATCTACATCAAAACTTACTCTAACAATTTAACTTTATGGACATTTAAATACCCCTTAAAAACTTATTAAGTGAATTAAATATCATCCTAAGACTATAGTTTCACTTTCATAATGAAGAATGCATTATACACGCGCTACGTCAACACTACATCATTGTCACATCAATATTATTTAAATATTATTTTTTGATTTCTTTATTTTTATCCCAAATTTTTTTTTCCTTGTTTAGTAAGTCCTTTACTCTTTTTTCCTTAGTTTTTTTTTCTTTTTTCATTTTTCCATTCTTTTCCTTCCCCTTCTCTCACAAATCTACAAACTTCTACAAATAAAGAGAATGAATGGAGAAATTAATCATCAATAATTGCCATTAAAATCATCTTAACTTCTCTCTATCATTTGTAAGGATTTAAACAGATTGTATAACCTAAACAATCTATTATATATATAATCCTATCAATCATTTAGAAACGTGGAACTACATGAATTTCACATAAATATAATTATAGTAATTCAGTAAGGAATTACTTACCTGAGTTCTCCATATTAGTGGAAGTACAAAACAGAGGTATTATTTCTCTCTCTTTACCTTACTTTTTAGAATAATATTTGATGAAGCTTATTCTTTTTTTGGCACAGAGAGGACCCTTTTTATAATATAGGGAATAGATGAGTTAAGTTTTTCACGTTCCATCAACGTGATTTGTGGATACAAACTATCCCACTATCAGTAATTATCCCACTAACAGTCAGTAATTATCCCACTAACAGAATAATCAGTAGTTTAATCCTACTAGGTAACTTTCCCATATATATTTAGGATTTAACTTATTCAATTATAATTAAACCAAAATAAATTAAATTATGTGGGCCATAGAAAATTACATTCTCCTACTTGGCACACACAATGTTAATTTAGTGATTTAATATGTACGTCAATCCTGTGCACAATTAACGTTAAATCCAACATCATTTGTCATTATTAAATAAATCAACTAAAATGAGTCATGAAGGTCGTACATCAATTTATTTGACATAATTCCTTTCATGTACTACAATATTAGTCTATTACCTAACATAACCTTTCAAATACATAATGGGTCCAACAATAATACTTAGAATACTTTATCTAAGTCAGAACCTGTCATCATCATTCATAATGTTATGTATACTAGAGAAAAAGAGTAACAACAGAAACATATATAATTTGAGCTCAAAGTGTCAATTACATAAGCATAATAAAGTCTTTACATGAAATCATTCATTGCTATTAATAAGACTCATCCTTTCAACATGTTCAACAAATATTTTGAGTGGTAATCCTTTCATCAAAGGATCAGTAATCAAAAGCTTAGTGCTAATAGGTTCAATTGACACTTTATGTTTTTGGACTTCCTCTTTAACCGAAAAGTATTTCAATTCCATATGTTTAGCACCTTTAGAATACTTATCATTTTTAGAGAAGAAAATTATTGTGGTATTATCACAATAAATTTTTAGCAGCCTGGCTATATTATCGACTAGTCCAAGTCCTGAAATAAAATTCTGCAGCCAATTAGCCTGGACTGTGACCTCAAAGCATGCCACAAACTCACCTTCCGTAGTGGATGCATCTATAACATACTACTTCGCACTCGCTCATGATATTGCTCCTCCAGCTAATAGAAACAAATATCCAAATGTAGATTTTCTTATATCTACACAACCAGTATAATCTGAATCTGAATATCCAACCATATCTAGATGATCAGATCTTACATAAGTGAGCATATGACTTTCATTTCTTGTAAGTATCGCAACACTTTCTTTGTAGTCTTTCGATGATCCATTCCAGGATTACTTTGATATCGGCCCAGCATTTCAACAGTAAAAATGATGTCTGGTCTTGTACATATTTGGGCATAAATTAGACTCCCAACTATTGATGCATAAGGAATATCTTTCATTTGCTTTCATTCCAAGTCATTCTTTGGACATTGATTGAGACTAAACTTATCTCCTTCTTTTTGAATTGGAACGGGACTTGATGAGCATTTTTCCATTCTAAATCTCTCTAATACTTTTTCAATATAATTTTTCTGAGACAATCCCAACAATCCTTGTGATCTATCTTGAAATATTTCTATTCCAATCACATAGGATACCCCTCCCATATCTTTTAATTAAAAGTTGTTAGAGAGATATTTCTGGATATCGTAAAATAACGAAGATCATTATTAGCAAGCAAGATGTCATTAACATACAAAACTAACATAATAAACTTACTCTCACTGACCTTCAGATATATACACGATCAATAGTGTTTTCCTTAAATCCAAAGGTGAAAATCGTTTCATTAAAGTTAAGATACCATTGTCGGGAAGCTTGTTTAAGTTCATATATTGACTTCTTAAGTTTACACACCATGTGTTCCTTTTCTTTAATATAAAACCCCTCAAGTTGATTCATATAAGCTTCTTCCTCTAAATTTCCATTCAGAAAGGTTGTTTTCACATCCATTTGATGTAGCTCTAAGTCATAATGAGCTACCAAGACCATTATAATTCTGAGTGAATATTTTCTAGAAACATATAAAAACATCTCTTTATAGTCAATGCCATCCCTTTGAGTGAAACCTTTGACAACAAGTCTGGCCTTGTAATGTTCGATGTTGCTAGTTGAGTCGCGTTTGGTCTTAAAGATCCATTTACACCTAACTCTTTTGCAACCTTTGAGTAATTAAACAAGGTCCCAAACTTCATTCTTTTCCATAGATATTAACTTATCTTTCATAGCATTTATCCATTTATCAGAATTACTGCTTTCAATGGCTTGTAAAAATGAAACTGGATCATTATCAATTCCCAAGTTAGTTTCTGACTCATGTAAATATACCAAATAATCATTAGAAATAGCAGATCTTGTTTGTTTTTGAGATCTTCTTGATGCTTCTTCTTGTGGTTCATCTACTACATGTTCATCAATTATGGCTTCGTTATGATTAGTAGGAACATTAATTTGTTGTTCTTGTTGATTACTTTGTTGTGCAATGCTTCAGGAACAACAAATTAAAAGAATAGAGGGTAGAGGAATTCTCACCCTGACTTCTTTAATTTCCACATTACATAGTTCTTCACTCCCACTAACTTCACCATTCTTAATAAACCTATCATTTTCTGTTTCAACTATTCTCGTACTATGATTAGGACAGTAAAATCTATACCCCTTTGATTTTTCTAGATAACCAATGAAGAAACCACTAATTGTTCTTGAATCCAATTTATTTTTTTGTGAATTGTATACTCTAACTTCTACTGGGCAACCCCAAACATGCAAGTGCCTTAAACTAGGTTTTCTATCAGTCCACATTTCAAAAGGTATCTTTGGAACTGCTTTACTAGGAACACTATTTAGCAAGTAAACTGCAGTCCTTAAAACATAAATCCATAACGAAGAAGGTAAAGATAAATTACTTAACATACTCCTAACCATATCCATTAATGTATAATTACGCCTTTCTACCACACCATTTTGTTGTGGTGTGCCAGGCAATGTGTATTGAGCACATATGCCATGTTTTTTGAGGAATTTAGCAAATGGACCTGGGTGTTGTCCAGTTTCATCATATCTTCCATAATATTCACCATCTCTATCAGACCTGATTATTTTCACCTTTCTATCTAGTTGTCTTTCAACCTCAGTAATAAATATCTCTAACACATTAATCGCTTGAGATTTTTCATACAACAAATAGATATATCCATAACGTGAAAATTCATTAATAAAAGTGATAAAATATTTTTCTTTATTGAAAGATATGATATCAAAAGGACCACATATATCAGTACGTATAATTTCAAGAAGTTGTGTGCTTCTTGTGGCTCCTTTCTTTGTGTGTCTTATTTGTTTTCCTTTAATACAATCTACACAAATGTTAACGTCAGTAAAATCTAAATCTGGAAGAATTTCATTCTTAACTAATCTTTTCAGCCTTTCTTTAGATATGTGACCTAAACGTTTATGTCATAAGTAAGCAGATTGTTCATTCATCAAACTTCATTTGGTTCTAATATTATGATGCAGAGTTAAGAGTGTTTCGACAAACAGATTATGAAGATTCAGTTTGTATAAGTTATCACAAAGAGTATCAGTACCAATGAGATAATTATGTTTAAACAAACTAAAACATTCATTATCGAAATTAAAGGAATATCCAGTCTTATCTAACTTAGACAAAGAAACTAAATTTCTCAAAAGAGAAAGAACATACAAAGTTTCAACTAAATGTAAGTGACGCCTAGTATCGAGTATCAGATGATAAGTCCCGATGGCTTCAACTGGAGCCTTCACTCTATTCCCCATGTAAACATATCTTTCATTTTTGTTTATGGTTTAGATTGTAAGGAATCCCTGCATAGTATTAGAAACATGAACAGTACAACCAGAGTCAATCCACCAAGTATTATAAGGAACTTTTTTTAAATTTGATTCAATACATGTAAAAGCACTAGGCTTACCTTTCTTCTCAAACCATGCCTTACGTTTCAGCCAATCTTTCTGAAAGTGTCTAGATTTTCCATAGAAATGACACTTACCATTTTTGTTTCCTTTCTTACATACTTGAGATGAGGACTCATTAACATTAAGTTATTTCTGTTGTCCCTTACCTTGCTTCTTTTCTTTCTTTTCAGCTCCTTGATGATTTACAAAGTTAATGGAGTGGGTTCCTTGATTCTTTAGCCTTGTTTCCTCCTGAACTAGTATACCATGCAATTCATGCACATTTCATTTATCTTTTATGGTGTTGTAGTTTATTTGAAAAGGACCACACTCAGACGGTAATGAGCTAATGATGGACTACACAAGGAAATTTTATTCCACATTCATTCCCAAAGACTTAAGTCTTGCTGCTATGTTTCTCATTTCAATGACATGCTCATGCATAATACGTGAACCATCAAACTTCATGGTGGTAAAAGTAATCATTAGTGTCCCAGCAAGAGACTTATCAACAGTTTGAGAACATCCTTCAACAAGTTTCAAAAGTTTTTTGGCACTTTCAATTTTGGGAAGAATAGTCTTTTGTTGCCCGCAATATTTATTCATATGAACATTAGGCCTAATCTGTTAGACCGATCTCAATGCTTATAATAGGACTTTTCTTCATCACTGCTAGTTTCAGTAATAGCAGTTGGCTTCTCAGAGTAAAGTGCAACGTCAAGATATAAAACCCCAAGATGAATCTGATCTGTTTGCACCAATCTGAAAAATTAAGTTCGTTAAAAGTCATAACAGAGGTAAAGTGCGAATGAAAGGCAAGTACTGCAAGTAGAATAAGCTCATTTATTAATACTTTGAGTTACGAGTTTAAACACATTATCAAATTCAGAAATAATTTACTTTCTTAATGTATATTGATGTTCTTTTTTGGGCGAAACATTAAAATACAACTTTAAACATAATGATGCTTAAAATTATATTTAACACAAATCGATAATATTTAATACACCAATAATAATATTTATTATCTTTGGATAAATAAATAAAATTAACCATACATTAAAATTATCTCCTTAATATTTATTGGTCATACGAACAAACAATCAACCTTTGGGTGATCCATAAATGTGTTATAACCAAAAAATTTTAATTTATCCATAATTGATACATAATTTATAAGCATCAAGATTAAGGAGCAATTAATTTAAATTTAATTTTTTTAAAATTAATTTCATAAAGATTCGACCACTTTGGTGATTAACGAACCTCACTCATAATTCTAAAATAAAAAACAAATAACAATATCATGCATATACGAATTACACTATTTCAAGTGATTCTATAATTTAATTATGATGCACTGTTTGTCTTTGATAATTGTTAGTGTGCAGTTGTTGTACGTCTGTGCATTGCCATAATTCTTTTGTTATGTATTAGGACAAATGTTTCAATGTAAACACATATCTAGAGTGACTGAAACAGGAAACAAAAGAACAATCCATTCTCCATGAATAATATTTTATTATTAACAATAGACAACAAATAATGTTTACTGATGTAGCCCATTCTTTTGATTCTACACCTACTGGAGTAAAGTAAATTAAACTGATAACGTGAACATTATTTATAGTCCGTAATATCAATGAAGATTCTTTCAGCAAATTTAGAAGATTGTAATGGAAAATCATTAGTTTCGTAAACCTGGCACTGATACCATGTAAGGATTTAAACAAATTGTATAACCTAAATAATCTATTATATATATAATCCTATCAATCATTTAGAAACATGAAACTACATGATTTTCACATAAATATAATTACAATAATTCAGTAAGGAATTACTTACCTAAGTTCTCTATATTAGCGGAAGTACAAAATAGAGGTATTATTTCTCTCTCTTTACCTTACGTTTCAGAATAATATTTGATGGATCTTATTCTTTTTTTGGCACCTTACATTTCATAATAATATTTGATGGAGTTTATTCTTTTTTGGCAAAGAGAGGACCCCTTATATAATATAGGGAATAGACAGTTAGGTTTTTCACGTTCCATCAACGTGATTTGTGGATATAATAATTATCCCACTAACAGTAATTATCCCACTAATAGTAAGTAATTATCCACTAATAAAATAATCAGTATTTTAATCCTACTAGGTAACTGTCTCATACAGATTTAGAATTTAACTTATTCAATTATTATTAAACCAAAAAATTAAATTATGTGAGCCATAAAAAATTACATCATTATCCAGATTACCATCTAAATTTTAAAATATTCCCAACAAATTTTATCAATTACACATATAAACTATTCTTTTTTTAAAATATAACACCTCTCAATCCTCACTCTAAAAATTTTCTTTTTCTTTTTCTATCTCACAGGAGAACTTTTTAGCCTTCTTCATTGGATAGTTGCACAACTTTAATTTTCGCTCTTTACTTTTCTATTTTCAAGGAATGGAGGGTTGCAGAGGGAAAAAATGAAATAAAAAAGAAAGAGAACCCAAACAACAGAATTGAAAATGGTAAAGTGTCGAAGAAAGGAAGGGAGCTGGGGGAGTAGGGAGAATAGGAGTTGGGATTTAAGGTGAGCACATTTATCGAAAATATTAAGCAATACTTTCTTGTTCGATTTTACTTATCATATTTTAAGTTAATACATTCATTAAAAAAAACAATTAATAACAAAATTATTTTATCATAATACCCCTATTAAATGATGCATATATATCTTTTAAATTAAATAAATAATTAATGTTAAGGATAAAAAAAATTATCTTCTGATATGTCAAAAATAACAAGTAAAACTAGAAATCTAATCAAAAAATTAGTGACAAGTAAAAGTGAATGGAGGGAATAATAAACTAAAATTAATGAAAATGGGTTCACTTTTTAATTTCAGAAGCCTAGTGGACCCATGCAGGAGTTCACCATTCCTATTTGGAAGTGGGAAGAAGTGAACATGGACTTCGTGATGGGTTTG
>NC_061121.1:200566213-200647295 GCF_002878395.1 Capsicum annuum
CTATTTGGAAGTGGGAAGAAGTGAACATGGACTTCGTGATGGGTTTGCCTCGAACTCGTCATCAGCATGATTCAATTTGGATTATTATAGACAGATTGACCAAGTCAGCTCATTTCCTTCCAATTCATACCTCTTATTCAGTCGAGGATTATGCCAAACTCTATATCAGGGAGTTGGTCAGATTACACGGTGTTCCATTATCTATTATTTTAGAAAAAGGTACCCAGTTCACCTCTTACTTCTGGAAAGCGTTCCAAAAGGGTCTTGGTACCCAAGTCCATCTCAGTACAGCCTTTCATCTTCAGAAAGATAGTCAAGCAGAAAGGACCATTCAAACCCTTGAAGATATGCTAAGGGCGTGTGCAATTGATTTCAAGAGAAGTTGGGATGACCACTTGTCTTTGATTGAGTTTGCATTCCAGTATTAAAATGTCTCCATTTAAAGCTCTCTATGGCAGGAGGTGTAGATCTCCAATTGGTTGGTTTGAAGTTAGTAAGGCCTCAGTCATAGGTCCTGACTTAGTTTTCAATGTCTTAGAGAAAGTTCAGTTGATCAGAGAGAGACTCCGAGCTGCTCAAAGCCGACAGAAGTCTTATGTTGATGTTTGTAGAAAGGATCTCGAGTTCGAGGTTGATGACTATGTCTATCTCAAGATCTCTCCCATTAAGGGAGTGAAGAGGTTCGGCAAGAAAGGGAAACTCAGTCCCTGCTATGTCAGTCCCTTCAGGATTCTCAGTTGTTTAGGCAAGGTAGCTTATGAGCTCGAATTGCCTTTAGATTTAGCCTCAGTTCATCCGGTCTTACATGTATCCTTGCTCAAGAAGTGCGTAGGTGACCTAGAAGTTGTAGTCCCTATTAAGTGCATTGATGTTCAGAACAGTCGCTCTTATGAAGAGATTCTAGTTGAAATCTTAGACTATCAGACTCATCGATTGAGGAACAAAGAGGTCCCTCTAGTTAAGGTTCTTTGGCGAAATCAGTCCGTCGAGGGAGCTACTTGGGAAGCAGAAGCAGATATGCGTACCAAGTACCCTTACCTCTTCTCCGCCGATTCAGATAAAGATCAAGGTAATAGTTTACCTTAAGTTTATTCAGTTTCATATTCATGTTCCCATTATAAACGTGGTATCTACTACCATTTCATACTCTATCATGCATTCATGTATTAGTTCAGTTATAAAATCATGCATCAGATATGCATTCTCGTCTTGAGAAACTCAGTTTATCATAACACTCAGTTACGCATTCATGTACCAGTTAGCCATGCATCAGATGTGCATGAGTTCAGTATATTTAGCATGTCAGTCATGAAGTCATGTCTCAGTCACTCATGTTCAGTTCATGTTCATTTATTATTTTCTCTCTTAGTCAGTCTCATTTGAGGACGAATGTTCTCAAGGGAGAGATATTGTAATACCCGCTCTTATTCCTAGCTAGAAATTATCTCAAAAATGCTAGAACTTTCTTTAAAATAAAATCTATTTTTATACCCATGGTAATTATGAGATTTCTACTTTTTATCGTGTGGGAAATTGAGTTAGCTTTCTAACGATACCAATTTTGTCCAAATCCGACACCAGACAAGGAACTTATGGATGTTTTACTCAGAACTGACTGAAACGCCCAGGTGCGATGTCCAAGTTGATGGACTGCCAAACAAGTGATGGACCGCCACTTTTACCATCACAGCCAAGGAAGTAGGGCCACGTACTGGATAAGGATTGACAGATCGTCAGATTTTTGACTAACCGTCATCCAGGACGTCAACTCTTATACAGTGAACCCCATTTCTGGTCCACGTATAACAGTCAAAATGACGAATAGTCATGTTCCTGACGGACCATCAGTCGGGTCGTCACACGCCATATTTAATTTACTTCTAGGCCATTTTAACAGGGGTATTTTGGTCACTTACCACTCGCCCATATATACCCAGATGAGTCTGAATTCATCCTTTTTTGCTCATTATTATTTCACAAATAAAAACTAGGATTTCTCTCTAAATTTAATCTCCAAGAACAAGACCCAATATTCTTCAACAATCAAAGGATTTCAAATCCTTCAAGTTCAAAAACATCAAGAACCTTGAGTCAGGTATGCGTAGTGTTTATCTATGGATCCATTTCGTTGATAGAGCTCAAAAACCATGTTTTAAATATTGTTTTATGATTGTATTGTTGTGATATGAGCATATACATGTTTGTGATTGTTGTTTAAGTTTCAAGATGATATCTAAAGGTTATTTCATGAAGTATATGTGTTTGTTAGTTGAAACCCATGATCCTTATGTGGATTAATATGGTGAAATTCATGAACACACTTAAGCTAAAGGAATGCATTTAAATTGTTTGATAATATGCCTAGATGATAGAATTCATGTTCCGTGATTTAATAGTGCTTAAATGACAAGTCCATGCTCTATGCTTTTCGATTTCCCATAAATTCCATGTGAGTGATATGCATTGTTGTTGTGATATGGATTGACCATGATATTGAAGCTATGCAAGTATATACATATTGTATGAATTTCCCTTATATGTATAAGATGTTGATAACTATGCTTAGTGTGAAATCCCCTACTCATGATATGGTAAACTGTGGACTCTACTCTTACGATCAAGTCAGTCATGTGTGTCAGTTTCCTTTCATTAATTTCAGGGGGTACTTGTAGCCGAAAGATATAGTTGTGTACCTAGAGCCATGTCATGTTATCATGATAATCTCAGTCAAGCCATGATCTATAGAACTCAGTCGAGCATTTGACTCAGGAAACCTTGAAAATATCATTATCTCAGTTAATTGTCAAATAGTAACACTAATCTGTCAGTCAACGGAAGTTAGTTACTCAGTCCATGTACCATCAGTTAAATCACGTTCAGTCTTTTCAGATGGGAGTAAAAGTTAGCATCGAGTGAACCCAAGGATGGGAACTCACCTGCCAGTTTAGGGTGTGATTCTTAGTAATCATCCTTGTGTTCCAGATCTACGTAGCCAGCATAGGTTGAGATATCTTAACCTATCAGATTAGGGTTGATGAGGTGGCTTAATCCGTCAGTTTAGGGTTCCCACCATTCTCATTTTGAGTACCTGCCATCTAAGGGTCACTCACAGCTGTCCTTACTAGTGGCACGGTATTGACACCCTTCCAGTCGGGGAAGAGATTGGACCCTAACTTAGCTATATGCATTGTTAGGGTATGTTGGTCAAACAACTACCTCCCACAGTTTCAGTCCTAGTCTCAGTAAAATAACTAAGATAGTTCTTCAGATTTCAGTACATTAGGACTGTCAGATTTAGTCAATTTAGTTACAGAACGAAACACAGATAGTTCCATTAGATTCAGGACTGTCAAACACAGTCATCTATGTTATCAGAATTTTAGTATTTGTCATGCTAGATATCAGTAGATCATGTATTAGTGTCCATATCTAGATATCACGTAATCACAATATCAGTTACTACGTATGCATGTTTGCACTCTTACACTCATATCAGTCAATCAGTTAGCATCGTTCATGCTTGTAAACTTTTTTTGCATTTAGCCTACCTCACTCATATACTCAGTACTCCCAGTTGTACTGACGCATTTGCACTATGGTACTTTCTATCACGTTCTACCATAGTTCACAGATAAGAGCTCTAGATCAGCAGTAGCAATAGCATTCCAGTCGCAGAGTTACAGTAAGTCCTCATCCATTCGAGGACGATATTATTTATTTTATTTATTATTTTAGTTCAATTTTGCTAGACGAAGTTAATTGGAGATATGTTCCTTCAACTCCATATTCAGCTAGTATTTAGAGGCTTTTAGATTTAGCTCAGATTTAATTTAGATATCTATTGTTTTGGGTATTCGTTATCCCATATAGATGTTATGATTTGTCAGATATTCTATGCAGTTAAACCTTATGGCCTATTGTTTATATTTTCTATATTATTACGTCATATATTGCAGTATATAGGTACAGATATCAGTCATGGATTAGCTTGTGGTCCTTCGGGGTCATAAGCATCGTGTAACACTTCGATTTAGAAAATCGGGGTGTTACAAACTTGGTATCAGAGCCTAAGGTTCAATAGAGTCCTAGGAAGTCTTAAAGCCGCATCTAGTAGAGTCTTATACATGGGTGTGTTGCGTACCGCATTTATTTGCAAGAGGCTATAAGATGTTTTAGGAACAGTTTCCCTTCTTTTGGTATTCATGTCGTGCTAGTGAGCATAATCTCAAGTTAAACTCTCAATTTAATCAATTCTTCTCTTATTTCAGAATATACCTCCAAAGAGAAGAAACCAGCCAGCTCCTCAGCCCGAAGATCCTTTGGGCGAATATGTTTCTCATCGGAGTTTAGGTCCGCATTCACCATACTTACTTAGTCTGTGGCTAACCAAAATGAACAGCCACCAGTTATTCCAGCCAATCCAGTGGTTAACTCAGCCGTAGCTAGGATTCAGAACTTCACCCAAATGAACCCTCCATCTTTCTTTGGGTCTAAGTCTTCTGAAGACCCTCAAGAATTCATTGACCAAGTCCAGAAGGTCATAGACATCATGGGAGTTACTTCTTGTTAGAGTGCCGAGTTAGCCGCATACCAGTTAAAAGATGTTGTTCACACTTGATATAAACAGTGAAAGTCCAAGAGGTTAGAGGATACAGGTCCTATAGAATGGGAGGAATTTTTCATGACTTTCTTAGACAGATTCTTTCCCCAAGAGCTGAGGGAGGAAAAAGTTCTAGAGTTCATAAACATCAGGAAGGGAAATATGACGTTTAAGGAGTATTCTCTCAGATTTACTCAGCTTTCCAGATATGTCTCTCATGTGGTTGCAGACAACAGGGCTAAAATGAGAAAGTTTGTGGTAGGGGTGAATGATAGCGTGGTAAATTAGTGTAGGTCTGCGATGTTGAATAGTGATATGACTTTAGCCAGGTTCATGACTAATGCTCAACAAATAAAGGAGCAGAAGATTAGGACTAGGGAGAGGCAGAACAAGAGAGCAAGGTTAGGCTATTTAAGTTTTGCTCAACCAAAATCAAAAGGAGGAAACCATTCGCAGTTTCGTCCTAAGCCATAAATTCTAGCTTCTTCCTCTGCCAGTACCCCTGTACCAAAATTCAGAGATAGCAACAGAGATCAAGCACTAGGCTCTAAGCCTCAGGGCAGTATCAGTAGTGCCCAAACTAATCCCCTGTGTCAGACTTATGAAAAGAACAACAAGGGTACCTGTAGAGCTGGTAGCGATATTTATTTTGGTTGTGTCAAGCCAGGCCACAGGATTAGAGAGTGTCCACAGTCAGGTCTACAGGGTCAACAGAATCTCTCCACAGCCTAGTCCAGTTGCGCAAATCAACAGGGTGCCGCTTCCAGTGCTACTAATGGGAAACACCCAAACAGACTTTATGCTCTTCATACCCAAAAAGATTAGGAAAATTCTCCTGATGTCTTTACTGGTACATTACATATTTTCCATGTTCATATTTATGCTTTGCTAGATCCAGGCGCATTCTTTTCTTTCGTTACTCCTTATATAGCAGGCTATTTCAGAATCAGTCCTAAAATTTTAGCAAATCCCTTTTCAGTCTCTACCCAAGTGGGTAAAACCATCATAGCTTAGCGGGTATACAGGCACTTCCCCAGTTATGATATTTCATAAAGCCACATCAGCAGATTTAGTCAAGTTAGAGATGACTAATTTTGATGTCATTCTTGGCATAAATTATCTTTATTTCTGCTATGCCACAGTCGACTGCAGAACTAAGGTAGTTTAGTTTCAGTTCCCAAATATGTCCATCCTAGAGTGGAAGGGTAGTACTTCATCTTTCAAGGGTCAGCTTGTTTCCTAACTTTGGGCAAGGAAAATGATTTCTAAGGGGGGGGGGGGTATTATCTCATACATATTAAAGATTCCAGTTCTGAATCTCCTAGTATTGAATCAGTCCCAGTTGTAAATGAGTATTCAGACGTGTTTCCCAAAGATCTTCCAGGCATTCCTCCCAAAAGGGAAATAAACTTCGGCATTGATCTTATTTCAGATACTCAACCTATTTCTATTCCTCCATATAGAATGGCACCAGCAGAACTCAAGAAACTGAAAGATCGGTTGAAGAATCTCTTAGAAAAGGGATTTATCAGGCCCAGTGTATCCCCATGGGGTGCACCAGTCTTATTTGTGTGCAAGAAAGATGGTCCTCTCGGGATGTGTATTGATTACCGTCAGCTCAACAAAGTTACGGTCAAGAACAAGTATCCTCTTCCCAGAATAGATGACTTGTTTGACCAAATTTAGGGTGCCAATTATTTCTCTAAAATAGACCTCAGATCAGGCTACCATTAGCTCAGAGTTAGATAATGTGACATGGTCACTTTGAGTTTTTAGTTATGTCCCTTGGTCTTACCAATGCCCCAGCCACTTTCATGGACTTGATGAATAGTATGTTCAAGCAGTACTTGGATATGTTCTTCATAGTCTTTATAGATGATATCCTGATCTATTCCCATACAGAGCGTGATCATTCAGACTATCTAAGGACTGTTCTTCAGACTCTTAGAGATCACTAGCAATTTGCTAAATTCAGTAAGTGCAAGTTTTGGCTAAGATCAATAGCATTCCTTGGCAATATTGTTTCCGGTGATGGCATTAGAGTAGATCCTCAGAAGACCAAAGCAGTAAGAAACTGGCCTCGCCCCGTCTCTATATCAGATATTAGGAGTTTCTTAGGATTGGTTGGATATAACAGATGGTTTGTCGAGGGATTTTATTTTATTACATTCCCCATGTCCAGATTGACTCATAAGAAGGTCAAGTTTCAGTGGTCAGATCCTTGTGAGAAGAGTTTTCGAGAGTTAAAGACTCGACTTACCTCAGCTCTAGTTCTAGCTCTTCAAGATGGCTCAAATGGGTTTGTGGTATATTGTGATTCATTCAAAGTAGGTTTAGGTTGTGTCCTCATGCAGCTTGGTAAGGTCATAACCTACGCCTCTGCACAGTTAAAGCCCCATGAGAATGATTATCCTACTCATGATCTTGAGTTAGCAACCGTAGTATTTGCCTTACAGATTTGGAGGAATTATCTATACGGAGTTCATATAGATGTCTTCATGGATCATAAGTGTCTCCATTATATCTTTTCTCAGAAAGATCTCAATCTTCATCAAAGAAGGTTATTAAAGCTTTTGAAAGATTATGACATGAGTGTTCTTTACCATCTGGGCAAGGCAACCATTGTGGCAGACGCTCTCAGTGGACTCTCCATGGGTAGTGTTTCTCACGTCAAGGACAACAACAAGAAGATATCTCAGGAAATCCATTAGCTCTCCAGACTAGGTGTTAGCTTAGTCGATTCTTCGGAGGATGGTGTATGTGTTCAGAGAAGTTCAGAGTCATCTATAGTTTTTGAGGTGAAAGAAAAGTAGGACAGGGATCTTAGCCTTGTCAAGCTAAAAGAGTCAATTCAGAATTAGACAGTAGAGGTTTTCTCCCAAGGGGGAGATGGGGTTCTTCATTGTTAGGGTCGTTCGTGCGTTCCAGGTGTAGATGACTTAAAGCAGCAGATTCTTATAGAAGCGTATGGTGCATGATACTCTATTCATCAAGGGGCTAATAAGATGTACCGCGACCTGTGGGAAATCTATTGGTGGAGTGGGATGAAGAGAGATGTTGCAGAGTTTATGGCTAAGTGCGCTATATATCAGCAAGTTAAGATAGAGCATCAGAAGCCTAGTGGACCCATGTAGGAGTTCACTATTTCTACTTGGTAGTGGGAAGAAGTGAACATGGACTTTATGATGGGTTTGCCTCGAACTCACCATCAGCACAATTCAGTTTGGGTTATTGTAGACAGAATGACCAAGTCAGCTTATTTCTTTCCTACTCATACCTCCTATTTAGTCAAGGATTATGCCAAACTCTATATCAGGGAGTTGGTCAGATTACATAGTGTTCCATTATCTATTATTTCAGAAAGAGCTACCTAGTTCATCTCTTACTTTTGGAAAGTGTTCCAAAAGGATCTTGGTACCCAAGTCCATCTCAGTACAGCCTTTCATCCTCAGATAGATGGTCAAGCAGAAAGGACTATTCAGACTCTTAAAGATATGCTAAGGGCATGTGCAATTGATTTCAAAGGAAGTTGGGATGACCACTTGTCTTTGAGTGAGTTTGCATACAATAATAGCTATCATTTCAGTATTAAAATAGATCTATTCGAAGCTCTCTATGGCAGGACGTGTAGATATCCAATTGGTATGTTTGAAGTTAGTGAGGCCTCAGTCATAGGTCTTGACTTTGTTTTTGATGCCTTAGAGAAGTTCTGTTGATCAGAGAGAGACTCTGGGCTGCTCAAAGATGACAGAAGTCTTAACCTAATGTTCATAGAAAGGATCTCAAGTTCGAGGTCGATGACTATGTCTATCTCAAAATCTCTCTCATGAAGGGAGTGAAGAGGTTCGGCAAGAAAGGGAAACTTAGTCCCCACTATGTTAGTCCCTTCAGGATTCTCAGTTGTTTAGGAAAGGTAGCTTATGAGCTCGAATTGCCTTCAGATTTAGCCTCGGTTCATCCGATCTTCCATGTATCCTTGTTCAAGAAGTAAGTAGGTGACCTAGCAATTTTAGTCCCTACTGAGAGCGTTGTGTTCAGAACAGTCTCTCTTATGAAGATATTCCATTTGAAATATAAGACTATCAGACTCGTCAATTGAGGAACAAATAGGCCTCTCTAGTTAAGAATCTTTGGCAAAATCAGTCCATCGAGGGAGCTACTTGGGAAGCTGAACCAGATATACATACCAAGTATCCTTACCTCTTCTCCGCCAATTCAGATCAAGCTCAAGGTAATAGTTCACCTTAAGCTTATTCAGTTTTATATTTATGCTCCCATTATAAACATGGTATCTACTACCATTTCATACTCTGTCATGCATTCATGTATCAGTTCAGTTATAAAATCATGCATCAGATATGCATTCTCATCTTGAGAAACTTTGTTTATCAGAACACTCAGTCACGCATTCATGTACCAGTTAGCCATGCATCAGATCTGCATGTGTTTAGTATATTTAGAATGTCAGTCATAAATTCATGTCTCAGTCACTCATGTTTAGTTCATGTTCATTTATTATTCTCCCTCTTAGTCAGTCTCATTCGAGGATGAATATTTTCAAGGGGGAGATATTATAATACCCGTGCTTATTCCTAGCTAGAAATTATCTCAAGGATGCTATTACTTGCTATAAAATACAAATCTATTTTTTTTACCCATGGTAATTATAAGATTTCTACTTTTTATCACGTGGGAAATTGAGTTAGCTTTCTAACGATACCAATTTTGTCCAAACCCGACACCAGATGAGGAAGTTATGGATGTTTTACTAAGAACTGACCGAAATTCCCAAGTGCGATGTCCAAGTTGACGGACCGCCACTTTGACCGTCATAACCAAGGCAGTAGGGCCACATTCTAGATAAGGATTGATGGACGAGTTGATGGACCGTCAAATTTTTAATGGACCGTCATCTAGGCCGTCAACTCTTATCCAGTGAACCCCATTTCTAGTCCACGTATGACAGTCAAAATGACGGACCATCAGTCGGGTCGTCACACGCCACATTTAATTTACTTTTAGTCTATTTTAACAGGGGTATTTTGGTCACTTACCACTCACCTATATATACCAGATGAGTCCGAATTCATCCATTTTTACTCATTATTATTTCACAAAAAAAAACTATGGTTTCTCTCTAAATTTAATCTCTAAGAACAAGACCCAATCTTCTTCAACAATCAAAAGATTTCAAATCCTTCAAGTTCAAAAACATCAAGAACCTTGAGTCAGGTATGCGTAGTATTCATGTGTGGATCCATTTCGTTCATAGAGCTCAAGAACCATATTTTAAATATTATTTTGTGATTGTCTTATTATGATATGAGCATGTACATGTTGATGATTGTTGTTTAAGTTTTAAGATGATATCTAAAGGTGATTTCATGAAGTATATGTGTTTGTTAGTTGAAACCCATGATCCTTATGTGGCTTAATATAGTGAAATTCATGAACACACTTAAGCTAAAAGAATGCATGAAAAGTGTTTGATTATATGCCTAGATAATAGAATTCATGTTCCATGATTTAATAGTGGTTAAATGACAAGTCCATGCTCTATGCTTTACGATATCCCATGAATTCCATGTGAGTGATATGCATTGTTGTTGTGATATGGATTGACCATGATATTGAAGCTATGCAAGTATATACATATTGTATGAATTTCCCTTCCATGTATAAGATGTTGAGAACTATGCGTAGTGTAAAATCCCCTACTCATGATATGGTAAATTGTGGACTCTACTCTTACGATCAAGTCAGTCATTTGTGTCAGTTTTCTTCCATTGAGTCCTGGGGGTTCTTGTACCCGAAAGATATAGCTGTGTTCCTAAAGCCATGTCATGTTATCATGATAATCTCAGTCAAGCCATGATCTATAGAAATCAGTCGGGCATGTGACTCAGGAAACCTCAAAAATCTAATGGTCTCAGTTAATTTTCAAATAGTAGCACTAATCCGTTAGTAAAAAAAAATTCAGTTACTCAGTCCATTTACCATAAGTTAAAACATGTTTAGTCTCTTCAGATAGGAGTAAAAGTTAGCATCGAGTGAACCCAAGAATGGGAACTCACTTGCCAATTTAGGTTGTGATTCTTAGTAATCATCCTTGTGTTCCAGATCTACGTAGCCAGTGTAGGTTGAGAAGTCTTAGCCTGTCAGATTAGGGTTGATGAGGTGGCTTAATCCGTCAGTTTAGGGTTCCCACCATTCTCATTTTGAGTACCTGCCAGCTAAGGGTCACTCACAACTATCCTTACCAGTTGAAGCATGTCGGTCAAACAACTACCTCCCACAGTTTCAATCTCAGTCTTAGTAAAAGAACTCAGATAGTTCTTCAAATTTTAGTATATCAGGACTTTCAGATACAGTCAATTCAGTTACAGAAAGGAACATAAATAGTTTCATTAGATTCAAAACTGTCAGATATAGTCATCTATATTATCAGAATTTCAGTATTTGTAATGCTAGATATCAGTAGATCAGGTATTAGTGTCCAGATCTAGATATTATGTAATCATGATATCAGTTACTATGTATGCATGTTTGCACTTTTACATTCATATCAGTCAGTCAGTTAGCATCGTTCATGCATGTAAACCCTTTTTGCATTTAACCTACCTTACTCATACACTCAGTACTCCCAGTTGTTCTAATATATTTATGCTATGGTACTTTCTTTCACATTGCACCATAGGTACATAGATACGAGCTCTAGATCAGCAGTAGCATTCCAGTCACAGAGCTGCAGTAAGTCCTCATCCATTCGAGGACGATATTATTTATTTCATTTATTATTTCAGTTCAGTTTTGCTAGACGGAGTTAGTTGGAGACATGTTCTTTCAACTCCTTATTCAGATAGTATTTAGAGGCTTTCAGATTTAGCTCAGATTTGATTTAGATTTCAGTTGTTTTGGGTATTCTTTATCCCATATAGATGTTATAATTTGTCAGATATTCTATAAAATTGAACCGTATGGCCTATTGTTTATGTTTTCTGCATTATTACATCATATATTGCAGTATACAGGTACAGATATTAGTCACGGGTTAGCTTGTGATCCTTCGGGGTCATAAGCATCATGTAGCACTCCGGTTCAGAAAATCAAGGCGTTACAAATTTGGTATCAGAGCCTAAGGTTCAATGGAGTCATAGGAAGTCTGAAAGCCACATCTAGTAGAGTCTTGTGCATGGGTGTGTTGCATGCCATATTTATTTGTAAGAGGCTATAAGATGTTTTCGGAATAGTTTTCCTTCTTTTGGTATTCATGTCGCGCTAGTGAGCATAATCTCAAGTTAAACTCTCAGTCTAATTCGTTCTTCTCTTATTTTAGAATGTGCCTCCAAAGAGAAGAAACCGGCCAACTCCTCAGCCCAAAGATCCTTTGGGCGAACATCTTTTTCATGCGGAGTTTAGGGCTGCATTCACTACATTTGCTCAGTCTATGGCTGCCCAAAATGAACGGCCACCAGTTATTCCACCCAATCCAGTGGCTAACTCAGCCACAGCTAGGATTTGAGACTTCATGAACCCTCCATCTTTCTTTTGGTCTAAGTCTGATGAAGACCCTCAATAATTTATTGAACAAGTCCAGAAGGTCATAGACATCATGGGAGTTACTTCTTGTCAGAGTGACGAGTTAGCCGCATACCAGTTACAGGATATTGGTCACTCTTGGTACAAATAGTGGAAGTCCAAGAGGTTAGAGAATGCAGGTCCTATAGAGTGGGAGGAATTTGTCATGACTTTCTTAGACAGATTCTTCCCCAAGAGAGTTCTAGAGTTTATCAACCTCAGGCAAGGAAATATGACGGTTAAGGAGTATTCTCTCAGATTTACTCATCTAGCCAGATATGCCCCTCATGTGGTTGCAGACAACACAGCTAAGATGAGCAAGTTTATGTCAAGGGTGAATGATAACGTAGTAAATGAGTGTAGGTCTGCAATGTTGAACAATGATATGACTTTACCGAGGCTCATGACTCATGCCCAATATATTAAGGAGATGAAGATTAGGAGTAGGGAGAGGCAGAACAGGAGAGCAAGGTCAGGCAGTTTCAATTTTGCTCAACTAAAATCCGAAGGAGGAAACCGTTTGCAGTTTTGTCCTAAGCCAGTAATTCCAGCTTCTTCCTACTCCAGTGCCCCTGTACCGAAATTCAAAGATGGCAATAGAGATCGAGAACCAGGTTCTAAGTCTCAGGGCAGTGTCAGCAGTTGCCAAACTAATCCGCTGTGTCAGACTTATGGTAAGAACCGCAAGGGTACCTGTAGAGCTAGTAGCGATGTTTGTTTCGGTTATGGAAAGACAGGCCCCAGGATTAGAGAGTATACGCAGTAAGGTCTACAAGGTCAGCAGAATTGCTCCACAGCCCAGTCTGATCTCCGAAATAAGTAGGGCGCCGCTTCCAGTGCTACTAGTGAGGAACGCCCAAACAGACTCTATGCTCGTCAGACCCGACAGGATCAGGAAAATTCTCCTGATGTCATTACTAGTACATTATAGATTTTCTATGTTCATGTTTATGCTTTGCTAGATCCAGGTGCATCCTTGTCTTTTGTTACTCTTTATATAGCAGAGCCCTTTTTAGTCTCTACCCTAGTGGGTAAAACTATCATAGCTCGGTGGGTATACAGGCACTACCCAGTTATGGTATTTTAGGAAGCCACGTCAGCAGATTTAGTCGAGTTAGAGATGACTGATTTTGATGTCATTCTTGGCATGGATTATCTTCATTTATGCTATTCCATAGTCGACTGCAGAACCAGGGTAGTTCAGTTTCAGTTCCTGAATGAGCCCGTCCTAGAGTGGAAGGGTAGTACTTCATCTTTTAGGGGTCATCTTGTTTCCTACCTTTGGGAAAAAAAATAATTTCTAAGGGATGTGTGTATCCTCTCGTACATATTAAAGATTCCAGTTCTAAATCTCCTAGTCTTGAATCAGTCCCAATTGTAAATAAGTATTCAGACATGTTTCCCGAAGATCTTCCAGGCATTTCTCTCAAAAGTGAAATAGACTTCGGCATTGATCTTCTTCCAAATACTCAACCTATTTCTATTCCGCCATACAGAATAGCACCAGCAAAAATCAAGGAACTGAAAGATCAGTTGAAGGATCTCTTAGATAAGGGATTCATTAGGCCTAGTGTATCCCCATGGAGTACACCAGTCTTATTCATGCGCAAGAAAAATGGTCTTCTCAGGATGTGTATTGATTACCGTCAGCTTAACAAAGTTACGGTCAAGAACAAGTATCCTCTTCCCAGAATAGATGAATTTTTGACCAACTTCAGGGTGCCAGTTATTTCTCCAAAATGGACCTCAGATCAGGCTACCATCAGCTCAGAGTTAGAGAATGTGATATCCCAAAGATAGTTTTCCATAGTCGGTATGGTCACTTTGAGTTTCTAGTTATGTCATTTGGTCTTACCAATGCCACAGCCACTTTCATGGACTTGATGAATTATGTGTTCAAGCAGTACTTGGATATGTTTGTCATAGTCTTCAAAGATGATATCCTAGTCTATTCCCATACAGAGCGTGATCATTCATACCATCTCAGAATTGTTCTTCATACTCTCAGAGATCACCAGCTATTCGTCAAATTTAGTAAGTGCGAGTTTTAGCTAAGATCAGTAGCATTCCTTGGCCATATTTTTTTTGGTGATGGCACTAGAGTAGATCCTTAGAAGACCGAAGCGGTAAAAAACTGGCCTTGCCCAATCTCTCCATCAGATATCAGGAGTATCTTGGGATTGGCTGGCTATTACAGATGGTTTGTCAAGGGATTTTCTTCTATTGCATCTCCCATATCCAGATTGACTTAGAAGAAGGTCAAGTTTCAATGGTTAGATCCTTGTGAGAAGAGTTTTCAAGAGTTGAAGACTCGACTCACCTCAGCTCCAGTTCTAGCTCTTCCAGATGGTTCAGATAAGTTCATGGTATATTGTGATGCATCCAGAGTAGGTTTAGGTTGTGTCTTCACAAAGCATGGTAAGGTTATAGCCTACATCTCCTGACAGTTAAAACCCCATAAGAAGAATTATCCTACTCATGATCTTAAGTTAGCAGTCGTAGTATTTGCCTTAAGATTTGGAGGCATTATCTAAATGAAGTTTATGTAGATGTCTTCACGGATCATAAGAGTCTCCAGTATGTCTTTTCTCATAAAGATCTCAATCTTCGTCAGAGAAGGTTGTTAGAGCTTTTGAAAGACTATGACATAAGTGTCGTTTACCATCCGGGCAAGGCCAATGTTATGGCCGACACTCTCAGTAGACTCTCCATGGGTAGTATTTCTCACGTCGAGGACAACAAGAAGAAGACAGCTCAGGAAATCCATCAGCTCGCCAGACTAGGTATTCGCTTAGTCAATTCTTCGGAGGGTGATGTATTTGTTCAGAGTAGTTCAGAGTTATCTATAGTTTCTAAGGTAAAATAAAAGCAAGACAGGGATCCTAGCCTTGTAAATCAAAAAAAATCAGTTCAGAATCAAAGAGTAGAGGTTTACTCCCAAAGGGGAGGTGGTGTTCTTCATTGTCAAGGTCGTCTCTGCGTTCCAGGTGTAGATGACTTAAAGCAGCGGATTCTTGTAGAAGTGCATGGTGCATGATACTCTATTCATCCAGGGGCCACTAAGATGTATCGCAACCTGCGGGAAATCTATTGGTGGAGTGGGATTAAGAGAGATGTTCCAGAGTTTGTGGCTAAGTACGCTACATGTCAGTAAGTTAAGATAGAGCATCAGAAGTCTGGTGGACCCATGCAGAAGTTCACCATTCCTACTTAGAAGTGGGAAGAAGTAAACATAGACTTCGTGATGGGTTTGCCTCGAACTCGTCATTGGCATGATTCAGTTTGGGTTATTGTAGATAGGATAACCAAGTCAACTCATGTCCTTCCAGTTCATACCTCTTATTCAGCTAAGGATTACACTAAACTCTATATCAGGGAGTTGGTCAGATTACACGGTGTTCCATTATCTATTATCTTAGAAAGAGGTACCCAGTTCACCTCTCACTTCTGGAAAGCATTCCAAAAGGGTCTTGGTACCCAAGTCTATCTCAGTACAGCCTTTTATCCTCAGACAGATGGTCAAGTAGAAAGGACCATTCAGACTCTTGAAGTTATGCTAAAGGCGTGTGCAATTGATTTCAAGGGAAGTTGGGATGACCACTTGCCTTTGATTGAGTTTGTATACAACAATAGCTATCATTCCAGTATTAAAATGGATCCATTCGAAGATCTCTATCGCAGGACATATAGATCTCCAATTGGTTCATTTGTAGTTAGTGAGGCCTCAGTAATAGGTCTTGACTTAGTTTTCGATGCCTTAGAGAAAGTTTAGTTGATCAGAGAGAGACTCTGGGATGCTCAAACCCGACAGAAGTCTTATGCTGATGATCATAAAAAGGATCTCAAGTTTGAGGTCAATGACTATGTCTGTCTTAAGATCTCTCCTATGAAGGGAGTGAAAAGGTTCGGCAAGAAAGGGAAACTCAGTCCCCGCTATGTCAGTCCCTTCAGGATTCTCAGTCGTTTAGGCAAGGTAGCTTATGAGCTTGAATTGCCTTCAGATTTAGCCTCAGTTCCTCCAGTCTTCCATGTATCCTTGCTCAAGAAGTGCGTAGGTGACCTAGCAGTTGTAGTCCCTATTCAGAGCATAAATGTTCAGAGCATTCTCTCTTATGAAGAGATTCTAATCAAAATCTTAGATTATCAGACTTGTTGATTGAGGAACAAAGAGGTCCCTCTAACTAAGGTTCTTTGGCAAAATCAGTCCATCGAGGGAGCTACTTGGGAAGCAGAAGCAGATATGCATACCAAGTACCCTTACCTCTTCTCTGCCGATTCAGATCGAGCTCAAGGTAATAGTTCACCTTAAGCTTATTCAGTTTTATATTCATGTTCTCATTATAAACGTGGTATCTACTACCATTTCATACTCTGTCATGCATTCATATTTTAGTTCAGTTATAAAATCATGCATCAGATATGCATTATCGTCTTGAGAAACTCAGTTTATCAGAACACTCAGTCACGCATTCATGTACCAGTTAGCCATGCATCAGATGTGCATGAGTTCAGTATATTTAGCATGGCAGCTATGAAGTCATGTCTCAATCACTCATGTTCAGTTCATGTTCATTTATTATTTTCCCTCTTAGTTAGTCTCATTCAAGAACGAATGTTCTTAAGGGGGAGATATTGTAATGTCCGTGCTTATTCTTAGCTAGAAATCATCTCAAAGATGCTAGTACTTTCTTTAAAATACAAATATATTTTTGTACCCGTGGTAATTATGAGATTTATACTTTTTATCATGTGGAAAATTGAGTTAGCTTTCTAACGATACCAATTTTGTCCAAATCCGACACCAGACGAGGAAGTTATGGATGTTTTACTCAGAACTGATCGAAACGCCCAGGTGCGACATCCAAGTTGATGGACCGCCAAACAAGTGATAGACCGCTACTTTGACCATCACAGCCAAGACAGTAGAACAACGTTCTAGATAAGGATTGACGGACGAGTTTACGGACCGTCAAATTTTTTACGGACCATCATCCAGGCCGTCAACTCTTATCCAGCCAACCCCATTTCTTGTCCACGTATGACGGTTAAAATGAAAAACTGTCAAATTTCTGATGGACCGTCAATCGGTTCGTCACATGCCACGTTCGGTTTACTTCTAGGCCATTTTAACAGGGGTATTTTGGTCACTTACCACTCGCCTATATATACCCAGATGAGTTCGAATTCAGCCATTTTTGATCATTATTATTTCACAAACAAAAACTCGAGTTTCTCTCTAAATTTAATCTCCAAGAACAAGTTCAATCTTCTTCAACAATCAAATGATTTCAAATCCTTCAAGTTCAAAAACATCAAGAACCTTGAGTCAGGTATGCGTAATGTTCATCTGTGGTTCCATTTCGTTCATAGAGCTCAAGAACCATGTTTTAAATATTATTTTTTGATTGTCTTGTTGTGATATGAGCATGTACATGTTGATGATTGTTATTTAAGTTTCAAGATGATATCTAAAGGTGATTTCATAAAGTATATGTGTCTGTTAGTTGAAACCCATGATCCTTATGTGGCTTAATATGGTGAAATTCATGAACACACTTAAGCTAAAAGAATGCATGCAAAGTGTTTGATAATATGCCTAGATGATAGAATTCATGTCCCATGATTTAATAGTTCTTAAATGACAAGTCCATGCTCTATGCTTTACGATTTCCCATGAATTCCATGTGAGTGATATGCGTTGTTGTTGTGATATGGATTGACCATGATATTGAAGATATGCAAGTATATACATGTTGTATGAATTTCCCTTCCATGTATAAGATGTTGAGAACTATGCTTAGTGTGAAATCTCCTACTCATGATATGGTAAATCGTGGACTCTACTCTTACGATCAAGTCATCATGTGTGTCAGTTTCCTTCCAGTGGGTCCTGGGGGTACTTGTACTCGAAAGATATAGTTATGTGTCTAGATCCATGTCATGTTATCACAATAATCTCAGTCAAGCCATAATTATAGAACTCAGTCGGGCATGTGACTTAGGAAACCTCAGAAATCTCATGATCTCAGTTAATTTTCAAATAGTAGCACTAATCCGTTAGTAAACAAAATTCAGTTACTCAGTCCATTTAACATAAGTTAAAACATGTTTAGTCTCTTCAGATAGGAGTAAAAGTTAGCATCGAGTGAACCCAAGGATGGGAACTCACCTACTAATTTAGGGTGTGATTCTTAGTAATCATCCTTGTGTTCCAGAACTACGTAGCCAGTGTAGGTTGAGATATCTTAACCTGTCAGATTAGGGTTGATGAGGTGGCTTAATCCGTCAGTTTATGGTTCCCACCGTTCTCATTTTGAGTTCCTGCCAGCTAAGGGTCACTCACAACTGCCCTTACCAGTTGGAGCATGTCGGCCAAACAACTACCTCCCACAGTTTCAGTCTTAGTCTTAGTAAAAGAACTCAGATAGTCCTTCAGATTTCAGTATATTAGGACTGTCAGATACAGTCAATTCAGTTACAGAACGAACATAAATAGTTCCATTAGATTCAGAACAGTCAGACATAGTCATCTATATTATCAGAATTTCAGTATTTGTCATGCCAGATATCAGTAGATCATGTATTAGTGTCCAGATCTAGATATCACGTAATCACAATCTCAATTACTATGTTTGCATGTTTGCACTTTTACATTCATATCAGTTAGTCAGTTAGCATCGTTCATGCAAGTAAACCCTTTTTGCATTTAGCCTACCTTACTCGTATACTCAGTACTCCAGTTGTTCTAACGCATTTACGCTATGGTATTTTCTTTCACGTTGCACCATAGGTTCACAGATACGAAATCCAGATCAGCAGTAGCAATAGCATTCCAGTCGCAGAGTTGCAGTGAGTCCCCATCCATTCGAGGACGATATTATTTATTTCATTTATTATTTCAGTTCAGTTTTGCTAGATGGATTTAGTTGGAGACATGTTCCTTTAACTCCTTATTCAGACAATATTTAGAGGCTTTCAGATTTAGCTCAGATTTGATTCAGATTTCAGTTGTTTTGGGTATTTGTTATCCCATATAGATGTTATGATTTGTCATATATTCTATGCAGTTGAACCTTATGGACTATTGTTCATTTTTTATGCATTATTACGTCAGATATTGTAGTATACAGGTATAGATATCATCATGGATTAGCTTGTGATCCTTCGGGGTCATAAGCACCATGTAGCACTCCGGTTCATAAAATCAGGGCGTTACAATACCAATACATAAAACTTTATTTTCATTATTGTTGGTTCAGCTATTTGTGGAAGGCATTCAATGCTAAACCATCATCATCAAGATAAATTATCTTGATTACACAATCTGAATATTATGTTCAATTTATATTGAACAAGTAACTTTATGAATGCCAGACGTAGGTTGACCATGAATGTACATGTGATCATCTTATTGATGCATCTTTTCAATATATCACATGATATATGAACGAGCCCTTATTCACCTTTTATTCTTTTCAGATTTTGAGGGATCTAATCCCAAAATTAGTTGGTCCAACCAACTTATCATGAGAACAAGAAACATTAAAATTCATGAAGAATTTTTTAATTCTTCAATATATGTTCAATACACAGTATGAACATCTTCGAGATATTGCAATCGTTCATGTCAACTTATGAACTTTTAATCTAGTAAACTCCAAGTTTACCATGATATGTGTTTTGGTTTAGTAAATTTCAGATTTACTATTATATGAATAAATTTTAGGTTTACTACTTCAGAAGTAGATTTCAAAATAACTCATCTCAGCTATTCTGCCTCTTTCAGAGGTGAGTCGTCATACCATCACAATCAAGTACACGTTTATATTAATAAGCTTCACTAAATATTATCACATTCACCTCGGAAAATGGATCTATGCTTATAATAATTAAAATTCTCATTTCTCAAGAATGGAATATAATCGTGTATTAAGCCTATCAAATTATGATAGCTTATATATCTTATAACCTCTTTCATCATATTGGTACTTCAGAAGCAAATTAAGGCATACATATGATGTAGAGAATTTTTCTCTAGCATATCTTATAATCATAATAAGCGTGTGAAAATATTATCACTTTTGATGATTATTATCATATTGTCTCTCCACTCTTATATTCGTGCTTTCAATCATTTGTCTTCTTTCAACAGTGAAACAAGTTGTCAACTTTCAGATTTATGCTATCATATTCACTTCATGGAATAGAGCATATTAATGGGATATGTTTCATGACCTTTTATTAAACACCCATTATTTTGCCTTAGCCATCATAATATCATCAATATGGTGTATTGAGATTCAAACTCAAGATCTTATCCATATAAAGGGTTCCTTTTTAATAGCATATCCTCCATCTTGATAGGAACTAAAAGTTTTTGCTCTTTTTATATTTTTATATCTATATTTATCCAATCAATATCCTAATATTCTTATAACAAACTAATATGATATTGAATTTGAATTTAAATAAATTTGAGTTGGAATAAATTTCTAATTCCTTAAACTCTCTTTTATATGTATACACATACTTTCTCCCACAATGACATATAATATTAAATCTTCTTCTCCCTCTTTGTTATTGATCATTAAATTTTTTCGTAAATTTATTTATTGCATTCTTCATATTCTTTATTTATTTTTTTAGAAATTTTATATTTTTATTATTTTTATGCAGATGGGTGATGGTGCTATTACGGTCTAATTTATTTTCACTATATCCAAGCTTGAATACAAGTAAGTAATATTTTTCTCTTTGTTTTAATTTCTGATAAAAATAAATTTTACTAGGTAGATAAAAAAAAAATAAAACTACCTTTAATTGAGAAATTAAGTTGACTCTTTTTATACATTAACTTTTGTTATTATTTTTATATAATTATTTTAAAAAAATACTCATAGTATTTTGTGTGTTTCTATTTTATGTGATAATTTTTAATATAATGTTGTGAGATTTTTTACATATTTCAAGATTAACAACAAAATGTACTAAAACACCAATCAAATTTAATGTTATTCACATATTTAATTTCAATAAGGATAACTTATGATATTTTATTTGACGTAGGTTTGAAATTAATTAAAATGATAATCTATATTGGAAAGATAATGCATTATTTGCTAACTCTTGGTTAATTCATGCAAATTACAAACATATCAAGAGTTGACCTTTTCTTCTTAAAAGTCATAATTGTTGATTTGATAGTATATACTTCCTCCGTTTCAAATTAGTTGGCCCTCTTTCTAAAAAAATTTGTTTCAACTTATTTGTCCAACTTATCAAATCAAGACTATTTTACACAAATTCTTTCCATTCTATCCTTAATAAGTATTAAATATAACTACACTTTTCAAAATTAACACTTACATTTTCAATACAAACTTTATAAAACTTGACTTTTTTTCTTCTTTTCAAGGTGTACTAGCGTATTCCTATATGATTTTCAATTCATGCATGCATATGCTATAATTTTCCATGCTTAATTAATTATTGAATCTTACAATGTTAAGAAGGGTAAAAAGGTAAAATATACTCCTAATCATTGGATTTCTTAATGGGTGCCAAGGTTAAAAGGGTCATCTAATTCAAAACGGGGGGAGTATATGATTTAATTATTCTTATTTATTTTGGAGAAACATATGCTTATCTTAGCAATTATTGCTTTCATGCCCTTTTAGCTTAACCTATATATTACATATACACATTGTTATTGCAAAAACTTTTTATATAAATATAACTCTTCTCTATTATAATAGGTTGTTTACCACATCTTTTAAAACATTGAATAGAGGTAAATTCATAACTTAAATAATATGAGTTCAAGTTTGAAATTCTACATCAATCATTCAATTTATTAGGTTTAGATTTATTATTTTTAAATATTTAATGAATTATTTAACATATGTACACAAATTAAGTCAATATTGCATAATTATATTACTGTCAAATATTTTTAATTTTTTTCAATAATTTTTTCATCTAAAAATCTAAATCAGATTTAAACAATTTTAAATACTTGATAAAATTTAAGTTGTGATAGTTTATCTATTTCTATTAGAATGTCAAATGATAATCTTCTGATGCTAAGAAAGGTAATGCTATAGATAACATTACATATATATTTAAATTTCTAATAGATAGAGTTAAAAAAAAAAGTCATGATGACTAAAACACAAGCAACAACTTAAATTTTTTACAATGATAGTTTCTTATGCCAATAATTTTTATCACTTAAATTTTTATTGAAAAAAATAAAATATTAAATCATAGTCTAAAAAATAATTTTTTTAATATTGTAGCTTAGAAAGAGGAGGAAGAAGATGAAGAAGAGGAAGAAGAAGAGGAAGAAAAGGAAGAAGAAGAGGAAGAGGAAGAAGAGGAAGAAGAAGAGGAAGAGGAAGAGGAAGAAGAGGAAGAAGTAGAGGAAGAAGAAGAAGAAGAAATGTCATTGATGAGTTCTTGGATGCCATTGAAGAAGAAGAACAACAACAAGAAGAAGAAGAAGAAGAAGAAGTAAAAATAATAATTAAGATAATATATATTTATTTAAAGAAATATTAAAAATAAATTTTTAATAAATTATTTTCGTTCTCACTCTCTTGCCATGTCAGCGTTAGGGGGTAATAATTTCATTTTAAAATAGTTCAAGGGGGTCATAGGACCCTCGCAAAGTATAAGTGTGTAGTTGGAATTTGGGGTAAAGGTTGGGGGGCTTTTGACCATTTTCTCTATATTTTATAATATTGAAAGGGATAAGTTATGAATAGTTAGAGTTTATATAGAATTCTTTAATATTATTTTCAAGTTAATAATAATTTTTTTTTATAAAATCTAATATTTTTAAATTTAAATATTTTTAAATTTTTAATTCAAAATTTTATTATTATATTTATATCCTTGTCTTAAAATTGCCACAAGACTTTATATTGTGCTGTCATATGGCTTTGTTGATGCTTGTCCGCTTTATAATATATATAGATTAATAGCAAGTATATAATAAGCAGAGGATGTTAATCTTTGATTTTAGCTAGGTATGTGATATTTTAAAAGGATAAAAGAGAACCCTTTTTCCACGTCCCAATTGACCCTTTCCCTCTTCAAAGAACAATGAGTTGATGTAATGCAAAACCAAAACCTAACTTATTATTCTTAGTGGAAATCCTATATTTTTGCCACTATTTTTCTACTCAATGTTTTTCATTATTAATATATAATATTTGACATTGTTCAATATCTAGCTTTTTTGCTTCACCTAAATTGTTTATTGTTCTCAAGCCGTACAAGTTGCGTTTCTTTTACTTTAGCATTTTGGGTGATTACCTCGTTAATTTGGCAGAATTAAGATACATAAGGATTCATTTCATTTTTCTTTATCGAAATATATTACTTCCTCCGTTCTATTTTATGTGTCACCTTTTGACCGGACATTGTGTTTAAAAAAATGAGTAAATGACTTTATAAAATTTATAAATTACCCTCTTAAAGTTTACTTTTTAGTTGTCTTTTATTATTAAGTGGGACCTGGTAAGGATAAAATGGGGATGTTGTCATTTAATAGTGTTACCAAATAAGGAAAGATGACATTCATTTTGGGACGGACTAAAAAGAAAATGACGACACATAAATTAGGACGGAGGGAGTATATTATATATGTAAGAGCTTATTGAGAACAAGTTTTTATCTAAAGGATATGTCCCTAAGCCTAACTCAACTCCACAAAACTAGCTTATGAGAAGAGAATTGTCTAAGTCAATATAAACAGATTATCAGTTCATTACCTAATCTAACATCCTCCTTTATGTCCAGGCTCAGCTGAAGCATGGACGGGAATTCCAAAAGGGGATGAACCTGACTCTGATACCATATAAAGATATGTCACCTAAGTCTTACTCAACTCCAGAAACTAACTCATGAGGAGAGAATTACCCAAATTCATATAAGCAAACTGTCAATCATTTCTCAATCAATGTGCGACTTTTACCCGCTATATAATATTGTTCACCCATTTAATTATTTATATTCTAAATTTCTTAAATAAAAATCCTAACTCCACGATAGTTCATTAATCTATATCAAGGGGTCATTGATTTTGTGGTTCATTAAAAAAATAAATATAAAAATTTGTTGCAATATTTCGAAAATTTATTTTTACACGTAAGACATATGAAAACAAAGCATAGATGAATATTTTCTTCCGCTTCAATTTTAAATGGCTGTGTTGAACTATTTCCTGGCATAAAATTGAGCATTATAATGGCCAAACTGTTTCATGCTAGGCATTTTTTACTGTCAAAGGATATAATCTTTAAATAACCTGTAACTAAGTGCCAATTAAGACACTGTCAAGGAATCTATCCGATATCTTTATAACCTTAATTTCTTATTATAAGATTGCACATCGAACTTGGTAGATCCATTAATCTTTGATTATTCATACTAAATTATGCGGTTATCATAATAATTAATTAGTGATTAATGTTAGCAACCTACGTTAACTACCAATCTACCATAAAAAAACATGAATATCTAGGTAGAATGTTTTAGAAATTGTTTTCTTTTTCATTTTTCTTTTTTCTTTATCAGCAAGTTACTTATAATATTTCTTTTCCAAATGACTTGAAAATAATTTAAAGCCGATCAAAATTAGATTATGACTGCAAAACTCAGTAAAATATGCTGTAAAAACTTGATTAGGCCATTCAGTTTATGAACATATTAAAAAAATTTCAATGAAGAAATAATTTGGAGGCAAAACTATATATATCAAATTAGCTTTAAATACAATATCATGATTTAATTTAGCATATCAACTAGCACTAACAAGTACAGTAGTAAATGAAAGCACCTAGTGTTTGCAACTATTTTTAGTGGAAATTCTTGTAATCCTTTATGAACTGTAGCTTTAATTGATTCAATAACAAGAAAGTACCACCTGTGTGTACGATAGTAAAACGTCACTAGGACTCCTTAGGGATTGAAATGGAGACTATTTTTTTTTTGTTCACACCAAAAATAAAATTGGTTGTAGAAGAGTAAGGTTCAAATTTTAGGAGATCGTCAAAAAATAAAAAAAATAAAAAATTAAAATTGATTGATAAATTTTTCCATGTAATTTTGGTAGACACATATAATTAATCTGGATTTCATGTTTATCCGGGTAGGAGTTGGGACTAGCCAAATTTGCTTGGAATAGTTTGGTTGGAATAACCTACTATTTATAGATAGATGAGAACAAGCTGGGGGTGGGAGTGGGGGTGGGGGTGGGGGTGGGGGTGGTATTATTACTTCCTCGGTCGTTTTCAATTAAAAAAATGATGTTTTTTATTTCTTGTGTATGGATATAGAGAAAACCTAAATTGATATATTTGTTTAGCACTTAATAAATGTCTTCAAGTTCTGTTCAATATATTTTTTGTAAGGAGGAAAAAAAATTGCATTGTTGCTGGGCGGTGCTTGGAAGTTTTTGTTATTAATTCTTCCTAAAAAGTAGAGATGGTAAAACTAGCTCGTAAAACGTAATTGGTCTAATTCATTTAAGTTGGCTGAGTTAATGACGGTCAGTTATTAGTTTAGTTTATTTCAGTCTTATTCATGTCAAATTATTTAAAAATTGGGCTAATATGCAGTTCAAATTGAGTTGATATACAGCTAAATAAATTCATAAAAACCTTATCAAAAATATTTTAAATTTTTTCTATTACTATTTGACATATTAATACAATTATAATAAAAAAAGTATTTATTTTAACCCTCTGAAATTAGTTCAATCTCCTATTGCACAACTAGATTAGTACATATCTTGACAAAGGATTTTGTTGGCTTTATAGTACTAACGTTATATCACGTTTTGCTTTACAAGGATACGACTGTACGGACTAATTAGTTACAATGAATCTGACCAAATTTTTCTCACTAATTTTATAATGAAATTTTTATTTTTGATTGTTATTTTTGATATATCAAGAGAAGATAATTTTTTTTCTATTTTACCCTTAATATTAATTACCTTTCTTTCAAACTAATTTTAATATATAATATAAACATCATTTAATAGAGATACTGTGATAAAATAATCATATTATTAATATTTTTCTTAATAAGTGTGTCAACTCAAAATGTGACAAGTAAAATCAAATAGAGGAGTAATATACACTAGTTTCATGAGTTTCGTACTAAGATCGGGTTCAGACTCAAGATGTATAAAATAATAATTTAAATATAAAAATATAATTTATATTATATTTTTTGCTTTATAATTAACATAATTCAGCGACCGACATATTAAATATATCTTATTGATGAATTTTATAATTATTAAAATTATTAATCAAATAATTAGATATTTTTAAATAAAAATTTATTTGCGCAGAAGAAAGTATGACCGGAAAATTAGAATATATCAAAAGACCACAAGTAATTCGATATGTTATAAAATAACATGATAATATTTTAATAATTACAATTCAATGATGATCAAAAATAGAAATATTGATATTTTAATGAATTTTTGGATATGCAATTTCTCAATTATAAATAGAAATAAATTTATTTTATTTTTTTATTTTCACCAATAAGTTCATGTGACAAGAGTTTTTGCAAAATTCATTATTTTCATCTAATACAACAAAATTTTCAATCACTTATAATATATATAAAAATAATTACAACATTTATTTAGAACCTTTACACAAACTAACTTAATAGTATTCTATAAGAATATTAAATAATAATTAAATTTCATTAACAGATTATTTCATTCGGTCCATTTACTTATTTATTTTTTACTTTCCCTTTAAAATATATTCTATTCATCCTATTTTAATTATAGATTTATTTTTTTTCATGTCCACTAAGTAAAATAATAAGGCAATATACTATTTATTATTAATTAGTTATCCTATTTATTATATATATATATTTTAAGAAGTGAACAATATTGACTATAAGGATGTAGTTGAAATTAATTACCCCTTCCATGTTAGTTGCTCCCCTCATTTTTTTGTAAGTCAATTTTTTACTAAGTTTTAAATTTAAATTAGATTATATTAATTTAGTTTTTAAAAATTAAAATTTAGATATTCAATAACTACGTGAAAAGTACTATAAATTGTATTATTTTATTTATTTAATTTGATTAAGAAATACATCTTAAAATGTTGTTTAAAATTTGTATCGTTTGATTCTAAAAATAAGAAGGGGGCAATAAAAAGGAATGGAGGAAGTACTAACTTTAATTTTATGTGAAAAGTTACTTTTGAATAATTTTTTTTGAGAAAAAAGTGATTATTAATCTATAATGAAGGAAATTTTAATTAAAAGACAATCTGTGAAGTGGCAAGAAGAGGTCAATTATAAATACACAATTGAGAATGGTCTTAACAAAAAGATCAAGGACAAAAATAAAAATACTTAACAAAAAAACATCATCAATTGTTATGTATATTCTCTTAAATCACTTAATTAGCCAAAAAAAGTAAAATACCTAAAATATCCTTTAAGGACTACCAAAAATTGAGATTCGCCAATATATATAACAGTAATGACAATATTTTTTTTAGATAAAGATATTAAGGGCATCGGTGTACTGCTAACCAACAAATTGATAAAATGATTGTATGCATGCGTTCGGTGATATGATTGAAATATCTTTATTTTTAAGTAGAGATTTTTAAAATTAATTTGCTTTTGTGTTTAATTTACGTGGACTCCCATATATATGGTGTTATATGTAGTATAACAATGTTTGAAATATGATTTAACCCTTTATTTAATTTTACTATTGTCATTTTTTTTGTGACTCACTCTATATTCTTATGGTTAATTACAGACCTAAGGAACAGTTTAGTACAGACTTCATTTAGAAGCATATTCAAAATTTTGAAAGAATGGATGCACTATAGCGAAAAATGAATCTAAGATATAAATTTAATTAATCTTGATCTTTAAATTTTTATTATTGAACTCGTTAAACTTTTAAAATTCTAGGTACAAAATTAATATGTATCTCTCTCTCTCTCTCTCTCTCTCTCTCTCTCTCTATATATATATATATATATATATATATATATTAAAATGTAAAGGGTTTTAGAAATATTGTTTGAACTTTTTGCGTTTCATTAAAAGTCTTTGCTTTAAATAAAATCAACTTTTCACTATTTTTCAATTATGTATGAGCTAAAAATTAGTTAAATAGTTATAATATAACATCTCCTGATTAGAAATCATCAGAACTAATGATAACTAATAATTTTTTCATTAGTTTAAGAATTTTAAATCAACTAAAATTTATTTTAAGATGATTTGAAAAATCTAGAAATAAATATGAAAGCATTAAAATAAGAAAAATGTGAGAAGTTGTAAATTTTTAAAAGTTTTAAGTAAGTAATCAATTTTTTTTTAAAAGATTTAACTTTAAAATAAGAAAAGATTTTAAATATAGAAGAAATAAAAAAAATTGTATAACAAATATGATTCAAATCGATGCGTCTCTCTTAGCCTCAAGCAGCAAGGAAAAGAGGTACTACATCACAAACGCAAAAGTGACGATCCGTTAACCACTTGAAGCTTCTGGTGATAAAATATATATGTGTTTATAATAAAATATATATTATGTTACATTATTATAGTAAAGTATGAAGGATCTTTGAGAAGTAATTTGAAATTTTTACACTTCACTAAAAATCTTCGCTCACATGCAAGACACGTGTGATTAAACTAGTGTATGTATGTCGAAGATATTGCGATCGGTTGAATTTGTTGCTTGTATGCCATATCATATACTGCTACAAATTTAGGAAAACAACAGATACAATATTTAGATTTCTAACTTCACTTAGAGAGGTTAAATAATTGGGTTAATATGTAGTTCAAATTGAGCAAAGGTTCACACATTTATATTTACTTATTTTATTTTTTTTGGAAAATAAAATATAACTCTATTATAGTACTAACCATTTCAAATTAGTTGACCTACTTTATGGATTTAAGAAAATAAAGATGATTTTTAGATCTTACTATCTTAAATTAAAGATACATCAAATGTATCAAAATATCATATAATTTTGTGGTGATAAATATGTCATGTATAAATTTATAATTAAAGAATTTCTAAATCGAGAAAGGATCATTTTTTTTAAATGAACTAAAATGGAAATTAGGTCAAATCTATAATATATTAAAAGTGTGAATACATTTAGAAAAGTGATTTGAACTTTTTGTCATTCAATAAAAGTCTCTGCAGTAGATAAAATTGTCTTTTCGCTTATTTTTTCTAATTATTATACTATCATATTTATAATATTTAAAACGAATCCTACAATATATGGTAAGAAAAAATATATGGAGAATTAATGTTGATAGATTTTTTTCTCCTTGTATAGTTGAAAAAGAAGTCCTAAAATATAGAGGGAAAAATGTGCAAATAAAACGCACGGTTGTACACCAAAAACAAAAAATAACATTCTATATAAAAGGAAAAAAAGAGACCTAAACCTAATAAAAACTTGAAAGTTGGCCAAAAAAAAAAAAAAAAAACATAACATATGATAAAAAATTGTGAATTTTTTAAATTTTAAAAGGATTTTGTTTAGCTTTTAAATCACTTTAACATTAAGATTCTTTAATTAATTAATTCATAATAGTTATCTTTTTCTATTTAAGTTTAGATGTTTTTCTCCAAAACTATCATATGTAGAGAAAAATCAAGTTTAGATATAGATTTTTTTTAATTAATGTATATAAATTTTCATGTGATTTGAGGTAAGTTTTTAAAATTTTAGTATCCTTTTAAAATTTATAATAAATAAATTATCTTGTATTTTTTATAAATAGTTGCTCGTTGAAAGTCTTTCTTTTTTTGTGAAATTTTGATATATGATGTGAGGTGCATTTTTAATGTTTTAGCATGTTCTTGATATTTACAATTTTGACAGTAAATGCGATTAAAGAGATAAATTTGTTTGTGATTTGAGATAAGTTTTCTAAAATTTTAATATGTTCTTAAAATTTATAAAATAAATTATCATGTTTTATTGCTAGACAATTGCTCACTGAGAAGCACTTGTTTTTGTAAATTTTTGATGTATCTTATAATTAAAGAGATAAATTGATTGTGATTTGAGGTAAATTTTCTAAAAATTTAATATTTTCTTGAGTTTAAAATCTTGATAGTACTTATAATTGAATAGATAAATTTGATTGTCATTAATTTGAAGTAAGTTTTCTAGAATTTCAGTATGTTCTTGAAGCTTACAATAAAAAAATTATAACATATTTTTGATTGACAATTATTAACTGAGAAGTTTTTTTGTGTGTGTGTGTGAAATATTGATAGTATGGTCTACCATTTTGAAGAGATAAATTTGCTTGTGCTTTGAGGTATTTCTTAGATTTTAATATGTTTTTTGTATTTACAAGAATAAATTATCTTGTATTTTGATAAACAATTGGTAATTGAAAAGTTTGCTTTTATGATTTTAGTATGTTCTAGAAGTTGAAAATAATAAGTTATCATTTATTTTTGATTTTTTTGTTATGATTTTTGTTTATAATGACATAAATAATTAATAATTTAACATTGACTTATTTACAATTTTATTAGATTCTTTGAATATTTACAATTTTATAATTGTTGTCATTCTAATTTTATATGAATTCTCTTCTAAAATTTAATTATATATAATTGTTTCAATTGTGAATAAATGATGAGATCTGCTATATCATTCTTATTTTAAATAATAGGCTCTAATGATTTTTTTTTGTTTTGTTACACGTTATATCATTTAAATGATATAAAATTTAATCTAGCGTCGATTGTTGATTTTTAATAACTTTTTTTTTAATTCTATCCTTTAATAAAAATTTCTACAATCACAAAATAGTCATATACTATTTTTCTAAAATATTTATCATTTAATTATTATCTTTAGATTTAAGACTTAAAAATTAATTAAAAATCTTATTTGATATAAGTAAGAAATCATAATTTTAATACTCCTAAACTAATAAGAATTTTACCTTATGTAAAAAATTTCTATAATTGCACCACAAAAAAGAAAAAAAGAAGAATAAATGTGTTAATAGGAGTCAAACAGTCATGGTAAAATATAAAACAATAGGACGACAAGTAATCTTGGTGTAGCTTAAATTGACTCAGGTTTTAAAAAAAAGTGGAAAAGAATCGTAGCTAAAAAAATAAAATAATAGGACAAGTACTCTTAATTAGTGTAGGAATTGTCATAAGGATTTTTGAAAAAAATAAAAAGAAAACGTTTAATATTGACATAGGAATAAGTATAATATTAGGGTTCAATTTTTTGGTTGGTTGATTTATCTATATACCCTTTTCCCAATCATTTAAAGATAAAGGGAAAAATATTAAAATCTATTATTTTTCATGCATTTCTACTTTATTTGAAAGAATTGAATAATTAATACTCTCTCTTTTTTATTTCATGATGGATTATTTTACAATTTTTCATTACATCATATATGATCTGTTTTTGTACTCCATCTACGTTTAGTTATCTTCTTGCATTCATTTATCATCTTTTCATCCTTTCGTTATTTCTTTTAGTTAATCGCTTTAAAGATTATATATGAATTATACAAAATCAATAATTGATTTGTATGAAGTATGATTTTTAATTTTATACAACGGACAATGACATATTTAATATACAATATTTAATTACACCATTTGAATATTTTATTTTAGCATCATTGTATTTTAAATTATTTTATTTTTTTATACATAATTTTATTTATTTATGCAAGTTACACGTGCAAAGCACGTAAATTAAACTAGATTAAAATAAAGAGAGTATGATTTAGTGAAGGAAACATGATCACGTGGGGAGTTAATTTGGTTGCAAGAAATCTCTGCCCCTTGGCAAGAGGAATGTTCCAAGTGTGATTGCATGCATGAGGAAAATTGCAAGATTCTCTCACTACTCTTTAAAATCTAGTCATAGAAATAAAACACAATTTCTTCCCTTCCAAATTCATCTGCTTTAATGGAGGTATATACTGCACTCATCTCACCTCCACACGATACCCCGCCAAAATCACTGGATATTCCCATGGATGCTAGTTTTAAAGAAAGACTGCTAGCTTCTGAAAACGTTATCGAAATGGAAATAGGGGAATGTAGCAAATCCCAAGAAGTAGCTGCTACGTTTCCTTCGATCTTCCCCTACAAAATTGGATTCTCATTGGGAATTATTTATGAAGCAGATGAATTTATGTGCATGAATTGTGGTTGTTTAGGTCATGCGGTACGTGACTCTGGCTATGCCAAACCACAAGACCCTACCAAACGCTCAACTAACAGTCCATCTTTGGCAGACCAAGGACAAATACCAAATCTCGATCCATCACAAAGCTCTGAAACACGGTTCACAGTTCAATATCCCAAGAAAAAGAAGGTACTTGTCTTTCGTCTTTCTGAGTTGTGAATCTCCTCGGTACTTAAAAATAAAAAATATAACAATACTAAGATATCTTTCCTTACCCTCTCTTCTATATCTGCAAAAACTACACCTTTGGTTAAAAATTTCGTGTCAAATTAGAAAGAAGTCACCTCGAATCATTTAATTTCAAATACTGCCACGTCTAGTATTAAAACTGCCACTACAGGTCACATTAATATTATTCCTTATATGAAAGATCCTAACACTACTTTAATTAGTCCTAATCAATTTAACTCCCTCCGGAGTCTTCTTCCCATAATAACTCCAATACTAATTCTCTTCAGTTTTCACCTACATTTCCTTCTCTCTCCCCTCGAAAATCCACTACTGAAAATATCAAAAATTTGAAATCCCCTAAACTAAATTCTACTAACCCCCCCTTAAAACTAAATTTACATCATAATCCCTCCACTGATATTTCTTTTACTATTCCTAATGCCATTTCTCCCCTTTCCTCATACATGCAATCATACTTGGCACATTCCTCTTGCTAAGTGACAGATTTCTTGCAACCAAATTAACACCCACCATATCATTCCTTCTATTCCCATTTCTCTAACACCCAATAAAATCCAAGAGATATCCTACTCAAATGATATCTAATCATTACCACCTTTTTCTTCTTCCACTCTCACTCTCACTGTCTCCATTATCGATGACAACTCCCCAGGTTCCTTTGCATCAAGACATCCCATTAACACCAGTAGCTCCCTCCCCAGTCATGATCAACTACAACCCTCATCTTTTTGTCTCTATGTACGCCACTCTGTCAGTCCTCCCTCCCCATCAACTCCTCTCTTGGATAGAGATGGGGTCATGGGGGCATGCAACAACTTTCACCTTAGAGACCAATGTGGTGAAATCGATCATCATCCTTCGGAACAAAAAGCAACTAGCCCAACTAGTAACTGAAGAAATAAAGATAACTTCAGAGAACTTTGTCAATCAATCTTGAACGGAAAACAATCTCAATTCGATAGCCCAATCAGCCATGCCCGAATTTCTCCACATAATGCAAACCTTATGGAATCTTCCACACTACCTCAGCCCTTTTTCGAACCTGAGCAACATCTCTCAGAACCCGTTCTTCACACCACCAGAGGAGATCCAGAACAATCCCATTTTCTTTCCATGGCAACCATAACCAGTACAACTGAGTCCACCCCTCTTTATACCAACTCCTCAGGCTCCTCCCCAAATGTTTATCAGTACTCATCTACTGTGCTTGAAAGGGTAGGAAGAACACCTCTCAACATTGCCCCATTCACCGAAATTTCAAACCTAAGGCATGTAATCCGAGACAATTTTGATTTCTATCCACTTTCAAAATTTATTTTGAGCCATAGACACCAAATTTCTTTTTGATTTATTTTTTAGGATTAGATCTTGAAAAAGGTAAAAAGTGGATCAGGGTTGTAGGATCATGGGTTTCTTTTATATTTTTAAAACTTGGGGAAAATATAATTTTTTTAAAACTACAATATGGTCCCTTTTTATAGTTTTTTATTTTCAAAATATTTATTAAAATCACTTAATATTTTCAACTACACATTTCTCTCTCCTCAAAGCCTTCCTTCTCCCGATTTTGATTTCTATTTTTTCGAACAAAACAATTCGGTTGATTCGCTCTTCCTCAGGCAAAATTTTTCAATTTCTCTTGCTCAGGTAAGTGTAATTTTCTTCCCTAATCAGTTTTAGATCCATTTTAGTAATTTTTTTTTGATGATGCTTTGTGTTGGGGTTCTTCAATTTTGACAAAAATTGCACTGTTCTTCGTTGAATTAGTCAAAATTTGAGTGTTGTTAGTTAACATTGTCGATTTCGCATGTTTAACTGGGTTTTGCTTTGGATAATGATTAGAATTTTTTCAATTTTTGTAGTTATATTGCGTTTGATTTTTAATTTTTTGTACTGAATTGGATCCATTTTAATGGTATTCTTGTTGTTGTGAATTACACTGTCAATATCTGGTGAAGTTGGAACTTGATTTGCATGTTTGATGTGAGGCGTTTTCCCGTTTTTCTTAATAGACCAGTGGTCGATAGATCAACCACTGCAGATTTATTTTTGCTACATTTATTTTTTTTTATTAATAGATTAGTGGTCGATAAATCGACCAATATAGATTCATTTTTTTGCTATAGATAACAAATGGTCAGAAGAGTTCATAGAGCAGTTAAAAGGCATGCTTCCACTGCTTCTACCAGTAGAAAGGAAAAATCCGAAGAAGTTTTGAAAACTTGCAAGAGAAAAAAACCCGTAGTCGATGAATCGGAGTCGAAAATCGAATAAAAAATTCTTGCTGATATTTTATAATATGACGAAAGTAGTGCACAAGAGAGTGAGGATGCTGAGGATAGCGAAGGTAAAAAAGAGGGGGAAAGCAAAGAAGAAAGTGAAAGTGATAGCGGGAACGGTGAGGATAGGAGAGATAGCGAAGACGGGAAGGAGGATCCCCTATCCTTGCCAATTTGTGCGATAGATATCTCCGTTGATCGTACGACCTAACAACCTGGATGGATGATCTTGACTCTTTTCCTACAAAGATTTTTGTGAGAGCAAGAATGGTCGTGTATCGAGAGTTTAGACGGATTCTTGTTGAACAAAAGTTGTATTGTGATTTTAAGAAGACATGTTTCGGACACTTGAGGAATATGCTGGAATATTTTAAGTTTAATGGACAGATGGTTCATTATATGTTGCTGCAATGTATAAAAAATAAAAAAAAATTGCATGAAATTTGATTTTGTGTAAACGTTAAGCCAGCTTGCTTCGGTAAGAAATTTGCTTTAATTATGGGGATGAATTGTTCAGAATATTTTCGTGAATCAAAAATAAACAAAGTCCATCAAAATGAAGAAAGCTTTCATTTTAAGGTGACGAAGAACAAGAGCATTACTGCTGCAAAGTTGATTAGCCTGATGAAAGGTAATTGGCTGAATAATCAACAAAAGTTAAAGTGTGCTTTGGTTTGATTTGCGCACGCGATGCTGCTGGAAAAGGACACGTCAAAGAAGGTGGATTCGAACCACATCAAGATGACGGCTGATTTAGAATTCTTTGGGGGGTATTCATGGGGAAAAGAGTTCCTTGAGCTGACCTTAAACTATCTGAATAATAAGATTGATCTGACCAAGCAGAAAGAAGCTTTTGTCAAGAGGAATAATGCATCGTACGCGTTATTTGGCTTTTCCTGGACATTTCTAGTACTTATAATCTACTATCCTATTGATTTATTATAGACTCCTACATATTTATGCAATAATACATAGACACTGTAGACTTACTTGTGCTTCTATTAATTGCATGTTTGGATATATGAGGTCTTTCCTCATCTGGGAAGGTACGCCAGCAAGTCGTTGGATTCTTTCCTGCCCATTCTCCGTCTTCTTCGATGGCGCACGTCGAAGTGCGATAACATAATGAAAGGCGACCCATTTAAGTACAAAGGAAACAACACAAAGGTAAAGTTATACTTATTATGATATGATACTAATATTATTATATTAGCGAATGTCGTGTAATTTATTTTTATTTTTTTGTAGATTGTGTATTCGTACCTTACCTCTACTGTCCGTGAGATGGAGCAGAGATACACGAAAATTTTTAAGCCATACACGGACGAAGTTAACGATATGTCCATCGATGCATTGAAGGCATAGCTAAAAGGCGTGACTATCCTGACTTCATCAGCGAAGGTCGCGGACGAAGACGAAGATTTGGGTAGCCACCATTATGTTCCAAGTCCACCACGTGCTTGTGATTATGTTGGTTCAAATGGACTCAAACCTTCATTAGACGCTTCTAGTGATGATGACCTGCGCGAGCGCGTTGCTTTGCTCGAGAAAAGTATACTGGATATTACTTCTTTTGTTAGAGATGAGAGGCTGAGGAAAATCGAGAAGAATAAGAAGAAGCAACAAAAAGAAGGTAAATTAATTTATTTTTTTATCTTCCAATTTAATTTTTTTCCATATGTTTTGTAATTATTTCAAAACAATACAGTGCATCTGGACAGTCCCCCTTGTAGCCGGCATCAAGTAAACCTCGAAGAACCTGCAGTCGTAGTGATGGATATGGCTGCAGTAGATGAAAAAGGTGAAGAAGAGAAAAAAGAAGAAGAAACAGAAGAGAAGAATGCAACAGATAGATGAAGAAGAAGAATAAAAACACGACGAGATGACAGCTGAAGCAGAAGAAGAAAATGAGAAGAAAACCAAAGAAGATGGTGAAAAGAAATCAGAAGAAGAAGACAAAAACGAGAAGGGAGTTAAAGAAGAATTAGTGGTTGAACAGGAGGTTGAAAACATTGAAGAAGAGAAAAAATCATCAGAAGAAGAAGATAAGGAAAATGAGAAGAAAGAAGTTCAAGAAGAGGATAAAAAACATGAAGAAAAAGAAGTGGATGTGATGGACATTGTTGCGGAACTCAATCAAGAAAATAAGTAGTTTTGTGAATTTGGAACAAAAAATTTTCTTAATGATTTATTTTTTAGTGATTTGTTCTTTATGGATAATTGAATTACATATATTTGACATGTTAATGATAACATTTACTGATGAAATAATGTTCAGTTATTCCATTGTCTCGTTAGATTAAACAGCTGACTGCATGCGTTACCAATTCAGCTATTTTTCTAATTTATAGTGGTTGATTGGAAACATAATAGAAGTTGTTCTCTATAATTTATAGACTTAACATTCTATCGATTGAGTAATTCATATATTTACTTATCATAACTATCATGATTTATGGAGGTCGATGATAAAAGACATATACATAATTCTCTATTAATTATAGATTACACCTAGGATTGATTTAAGAAACCTTACATCTATTTATTCAGTTTCCTATATCCCTATTACACCTTTCCAGAAAGCCAACAATAATAACAAACCATACAATAAATTTTTTAGACATTTCTCATTTTTTCGATCAAGATCAGCTTTTGCTTTACTTGATCCCTCTTCATTTCGAATTTTTTTAGCGATCCTTTCAAGTAATCCCTTTGCTCTTCAGCTTCTTTTAGCAATGTCATGAGTAAATCTCTATTTTCTTTGGATTTCCAAAGCCTTTGGAGTATATGAAACTTGAAAGCGCCTAAAAAATTTGATGTTGATAGGCTACTTATCGGTGAGTCTTCGTCAAGCCACTTAAGAGAAGAGCATCCGTCATTATCCTTTCCAACCGCACAGTTAAAGAATTTTTGACCTGGATTCCAATCGATGCATGACGTCCTAAAGACAGTTGGATCGCCATAATAATATATGTAGGACATTTTGCATTTGATTTTTGGGATGCTTGAGACATTGTAGTTGTTAACAAAAATTAAATTCAAAAAAATAAGAGTGTTAACACAAAAATAACCTTCCTTTTACTGTTGGGTGTTGATTTGACGTGTACTTTATGATCGTCGTAAAAATCTGACATTTTTATTTTTTTTACTACTGATATTGTCTCATAGACCTTAATAACCATACTAGATTATGCTACAGATTCATAGACCACAACTAGCGCATATTTTGAGAAAATTTTTTAATTAATAAAATAATAAATAACTAGATTTTATGCAATTAAAGGAGCTTGAACAAGTCATGTGATCGTATGAGAGTTCATGTAAATTGGATAAGGTGATCAATAATGTATGAGGATGGGTAGTGGATGAACAACAAACATGCATGGGGCAATGTTTACCCAAAGCACAAGTATGTTGTGGAGAATTCATTTGTTCAACCACAACTCATCATCTCACGTCTTTGATCACCACTTTCAATTTATGTAGACTTTCATACGATCACATGACTTGTTCAGACTCATTCGATTGCATAAAATTTAATTATTGATTATTCTATTAATTAATTAATCCTTCTCAAAATATGTGCTAGTTATGGTCTATGAATAAATATCATAGTCAATCTATGTCAGATTATATCAGGCTGAGTACAAAACTAAGCATAGTCTAGTATAGATTTTGTACAACTTCATTAATATATGCACTAGACTATGACACATATTTATAAACCATGACTAACACATATTTTAAAAATAATTATTTAATTAATAAAATAATAAATAATTGAATTTTATGCAATCGAATGATCCTAAACAAGCCATGTGATCGTATGAAAGTCCACATAAATTGAAAATGGTGAAATAAGATGTGAGGTAATGAGTTGTGCTTGAACAACCAACATCGTTAGGGCAATGTTTACCAAAGTACAAGTATGTTGTGAGGAATTCATTTGTTCATCCACTATCCATCTTCACACATCATTGTTCACCTTATCCAATTTACTTGAACTTTCATACTTTCACATGACTTGTTCAAGATCTTTTAATTGCATAAAATATAATTATTTATTATTTTATTGATTAATTATTTCTTTCTTTTTTCAAATATGCTACTAAGGGCAATAAATCAATATGGTATATCATTGACAAGGCTTACAGTCTATGAAATTTACTGAACACAATCAGTGGACTGGTATTGTTTAACGCATCGATTAGTTATTTGTTCGAGCATAGACATTGAGATCAGTATCGAATAAATCCCATCACCTTTTCATTAAATTTTGTATAAGTCAACATAATTGTGAATAGACCAGATTAGTTTTCCATTTGCGTATATGAATTAATTTGACGTCTGGCAACTGTCCTATTCATCTTCTACTTTGATCTCATACAAAAATTATAAAAAGAAAAAAATTATAAAATTACAGTGGTGAAAAATGCAGGAAACAAGAATTACACCAGAAACAAGAATTAAACAAGAATTAATTTCACATCTCACAATCGTTTGATTCATCTTCTAACATCAGAAATTGTAAAAAATTAAATCAGAACAAAATTATAAAATTAAAATATACACGAATGTAGGCAAACAAATATATTTCATTAATAATTCATTACAATGATGGTGCAGAATCATATTTACAGCAAAAACAAAGTAAAATAAAGAAGTTTTCATCTAACATTCCTAATCATGAAAGCTTCTCCTTGCAACGAACTTAAAACAACAAAAAAAAACTGAAATAAAAAAACATAAATCTAAGGGGATAGTGTGGGGGGGGGGGGTGATCATCTCCTCCAGGTCCATGTTGAGCCGCTCCACAATCGCCCGTAAAAAATGAGCAATCGCCGGAGTTCATAGTGGAAGTGCTCCTTATCCTGTCCCAGTCCATAGAACAGCCGGTTGAGGTCGTTACAGAGGAGGAGCAGGTCGTAGTTATCGCGGATCCTCCTTTTTGGTCTCAAAGGAATGCCTGACATCTTGTCGATTAAATCTAATTTTGAGTTGATGAAGATGAATTTTGGGTGCAGTAGATGGGTGTTTATATAGATCAAAATAGAACCCCTTGGTCTTCTCGCCCATTGGTTGGTAGACATGTGAATAGTGGAAATGGAAGAGAGCTATCATATACCCAATCAACGCAACGTGTGATTGGACGTGCAACAACTTTTTTTATGTGTGATAAATACATAACTATCCATCTATCCCTTTAAATATTTAGGATTTTTAATAGACCTTATATGAGATCGATAATAAATCATGTGTTAAATAAAGAATAAAAAAATAGATCAGACATACAATATATGCAATACTTTAAAAAGTCGATAATATACACAGAGTGTAGTCGATAAATCTGGCATTAATCAGACAACTGAAAGGTTGTCAAAATACATATACTGCCATGACTTACAAAAATACAAATTCATACAAGACTAACTACGACTTGTTGTTATTACAAGTGGTTCTCTTGTGCCCGGGTCTCTTGCACAGTGAACATTTATTCCTCCTATTTGACTTGAAAGTCTCGCCCACGCCCTTAACGCATTTTATTTTCTTCTTTTGAACTTGGTGACCACGAGAGGTGGAATAATATTCACGTCTAACAATTCTTGTGGCAAGCGCTATTCGGACTCCAAAGGGATAACATTAATTGATTCTGAATACGCAAGGAGGCACTCTTCCACTTTATACAGGGGCGAAGAGTAATCATAGACTCTCAAACCATAATGTTTACCGTGCTTTGATTGCAAAGCTGCCATCGCATGGTATTTTGACCAGGTCAAACTTCCTGCAAGAACACGACCTTTCCAGTAGGTCAACTTTGGTTGTACAGCAACTTCTTAACATAGTGTATTGCCTTTCATCCCCGCTTATGTTCTCCACATAGAAGGAGTCACCCTCGTTCATAGTCTCTTAAGATTTTTTCGGCGGCGGGAACAAATTTGTTATCTTTACATTTGAGGACGTAGACATGCCTCTCCCTGAATATTTCACCAAACCTCTTGGCAATCGAATTGAATATGGATGCCACGAGGAACTCCCTTTCGTCAATCAACATAGCGTTCACTGACTTGACAATATTTTTGGTCATCACGTCAAACTTATTATCAGGGAAATATGCCCTGCTCAATTTCTCAAAACCAAGCTCACACTCGAGGAAAAAGGCTACCTCGGGACAGTAGTTCTTTAATTCCACAAAATAGTCGCTAAACTCTTTGGGAGAATATGCCTTTACCGCATTGTAGAATAGATAGAGGTGTTCTCTGCAGTGGCGATTTACCCAAAGATTTTCACCTAGGTTCCTCATGTAGTACCCGTGATGAGCATGGTTGTACGTCTTTGCGATGCTGTTGGCGACGCTCTTGTGCCTATCTGAGATAAAGCACAAATCTGTTCCATTGACCACAATATACTTCAGCTTCTTAAAAAAGAAAGTTCAAGATGCATCGTTCTCCTTGTTAACGACGTAAAAGGCAATGGGATAAATATGATTCTCCGTATCCTGTACAACCGCGCTTAGCAGCACGCCCTCGTACTTGCTATATAAATGAGTATCGTTGACCGCAATAACTTTCCTCATATGGGCGAATCCCCTAATGCAAGGACCCAATGATAAAAAGTAGTACATAAACCTACAATCGACCTTGTTCACCGTGATAGAATAGGTAATGCCAACATCAAGAGCATCGATCATGTACGAAAAAGTGGGCAGGCAGGAAGAACTGTGCCCCGTTGTTCCTCAAATTATTTCCTTGACAATCACATCCCCCAGCCAATATTTTCAATAGCTTGGTCTACTTTTTAAGTTCTTGAAAATGATCCTCCGAATCTCGCTAGTGTCCGAACCCTTTCCTTCGCGATACATGTTCACACACAGCGATGCAACGACTTTAGATTGAGATTTTCCTATGGTAGCAGGTGGCATATTCGATGCCACAATTGTAATTGCCGACGTATTTATAGATGACGAATCTGTCGGTGCATTCATACTTCTTCACCCGTAACATTCACCTGCAGCTAGGACAAACACATTTTACCTTGAGGAATTTGCTGCAGCTCTTCAACGTAGCATAATCAAAAGAATTTCTCACAGCTGCTACGTCCAACAATAATTTCAGCTCTTTTTTACTACTAAATATTTGATTTACCTGAAAATTAGTTCCGTCGGAGAAGGTGTGGTTGGTTTATACTCTTAATTCGCACTCTTCTCCCCATTCTTCAAAGAAAATTGAATCTTTTAATTCCATTGAATCATCCTTCGAATCCATTGGATGAGCATCCAAACTCTCATCTTCAAATGAATCATGTTCGTCAATTGTCGGCTGTGGTGGCGGGATTGTCGGAAACTCCAAAATGATATTTATCCTTAATAATGACCTAGAGCCATCGGCAGAGACATCTAACATATATATCAACACATGCCGATCATTATTTATGAACATGAGATGTACATAGATGATCACAATGTTCTTTGGATTGCATTCTAATTCTATGCTTTCAATTACGCTTCGAACCATGTCGTAATACGATCCAATGCGATGCATCGGGATGGGCACTGTCTCCTTTATAGATGATTTTCACCTCCAATAGTTGGAATCCTCCTCCCATGTACCTATATAATTACTACCCACGATAACTACCTCAACTACTGCCATAATAGATCACACAAATCGATAATAGATCAAGATTTAGGTCTATAAATGGTCGATCACTGATATGAATACGTTCATACAAAGACACGAATTGATTGATTTTTGATATAATCATTGCCCTCCTGGCTCTGGGATGAAAAAATATATATGTAGGACTTCTAAACTACTGAAATATATCTAATGACGAGGTATTGAGCGGATTTGGAAAGCTTTTCGAGCTAGTAGAAATGGTGAAATTTTTTTTTTGCGTTTTTTTTCAAAAAGGATGGAACAACAATGGAGGCAATGATGAAGAATGGAGATTTTCAGTTGTGATGAATAATTTTTCATCGTAAAAGTGATCAAAAAAGTGACCGAAAATAGAAATTATTGGTGAAAAAGGGAGCTTCTATTGGTGGCTTCGTGGATAATTTTCTAAACTAAAATAGAAAATATGAAAAAATGATGAAAATATAAAAAAAGGTGGGAAATATTAAATATTAAATGAATGAGGTGGGGGGACTAAAGTATAAAGTTTAAAACTTGTGTGATAGATTTTTTATGTAAGAATGGATGATTCATAAATGTGTCTAAACACCTAATTTTTCAAGACTTGTCTCTAAATGCAAAAATAAGTTTTGAAAGTATCTAAATGTCAAACTATCCCATGTAACCCTTATGGTCTTTTCAAAAAATGAGGATCAAAAATACATATACAACTGTCCCCCATCTCTACTGAAGTGTTTCTTCATTCTATGACTAGCATTAAATCAATATTTGGCCAAGCATGTAGTGATTATGGCCCCCACGATGAGGCCATGTCAGAATTTCGATCCAAAAAGTATCCATTCTATCTTCCTTACTATCACTCATAATTGTATAGATCAAGACACTAGTTTTATTGTTTGAAATACGCGTGGTGTGAACAATTCTAGTTCTCATAGTAGTTTTAATGAAATTATTCGCAATCATCATCCCTCTCTAGTGGATTTACTAGAAACTAGGATGAGCAATACTTGCCCCTTAAGGGTGAGTTTGCTTTTGATGACTTTTTAGAAGTTTCGATTGTTGGGAACTCGGGGGGGGCGGGGGTGGTGGTGGTATTGATGTGGTTATCTCATATGGTTACTGTTTCTTTGGAAAACCCTACTGATCAAAAGGTGAAGGCAAAGATCCAAGTATCTCCTAACTTTTCATCCTGATTTTTTCATCTATTTATGCTAGCACTGATAGTTGTAAATGTGCTAATCTTTGAGATAATCTTACTATTTTTAAATAATACCATCCAAGGACCTTGGATGTTAGCGGGTGATTTTAATGAAATTTTCTTCCAAACAGATAAATGGGGAGGGAAATCTATTATTAATAATAAAAACTCTTTATTTTGGTCTTGTATTAATAAATGTGATCTTGTTGATTTAGGGTTTAAACGGGAGTGATACACATGGTCCAGTCATAGGAGAAAATCTAATGGGCTTGTCCTTATTTTAGAAAGATTAGATCTTTCTTTCGTTAATAATAAATGGCTAGAGCTTTTCCCTAATTCTAGGGTTATTCATCTCCCCAAGACCCATTCCGGCCACTCCCCCTTATTAATTACTCTTAACAGTTCCCATAAAACTCGAGGGTGTAGAGTATTTAGGCTTGAAAAGTTTTGGACAAATCATCCTTCTTTTATAAATATCATTAAAACCTACTGGGATATTAATAATCTTCTTAATACTGCTTTCCAACTCCAAGATTCTTCTCTAAAATGGAGTACAGAAATTTTTAGAAATATTCTTCACACAAAAATGAGATTATTATCACATATTAATAGGATTCAGTGTTCTCCAACCTACCCTTAGAGCTCTTTTTTACATAATCTTGAAACTTCTTCAGTTAAAGAATATAATGACACTCTTAGACTTGAATAAGATTTTTGGAAAATACATTCCAGATTTAATGGATAAATGATGAGGATGTCAACACTAAGTTTTATCATTTCTCTGTTATTAACAGTAGATGAACTAATCGTATATCTTACTTTAAAGACGACTCAGGAAAGAGGATCACCAATTATGATCTCATCTCATCTCATGCTTTTAATTACTTTTCGAATTGTTTTACTATTGATCACTACTCCACCACTTGAAAATTCATGGATACCTCTACTAATAATAGTTATTTTATCAATTGAGATTCTCTTGACCGTCCCCATCATAAGGTATATAATTCCTTATTTTCCTTTAAACTTTACAAAATTTTGGGGTCAGATGGTACTTATCCCTACTTCTACCAACATCATTGGAATACAATTGGTAAAATCTTGTTAGATTTCTGCCATCAAATTTTTTTGTCCCACATCATTCCTGCTCCTTTAAACACTACTTATCCTTTTTTTGATTTCAAAGTTCAAAAATTTTAATCTTTTAAAAAAAACTTTATCCTATTGATTTATGCAACTCTATACACAAAGTTGTGACTAAGATTATCGCAAACTGTATCAAACCCTTCCTTCCTGACCTTATAGGTCTTCAATAAACTAGCCTTATTAAAGACCGTTGTGCCTATGATAATGCTATTAGGGTGCAAGATTTCTTAGGTCATGCTACCAAAACTAAGTCAAAAAAGGATGTTTATTGCTCAAATTAGACTTAGAGAAAGCTTTCGACTGTCTAGAATGATCTTTTGTTTATCACACCCTACTCTATTTAAATTTTTCGAAAAATATCACTTATCTTATTATGAACTGTATAACCACTAGTGCCATTTTTATCTTAGTAAATGATACTCTTACAAAAAAATTTTGTCCTTCCCGAGGAATTCATCAAAGGGTTCCTATGTCGCCCTACATCTTCATGTTGTATATGGAATTACTCTCAAAATGTATTTCTCAACAAGTGCACACTTTATAATGGGATGCTATTACTCTATCTAAAAATAATTCTACTTTTTCTCATTTATTTTCTTGCCGACGACCTTACTTTAATCTCCAAGTCCACTTCCTCCTCTATTTGTACTATAGCTAATTACATGCATTTTTTGTCAACTGTCCGAGAAAAAATATTCTAAAATCAAAAGCTTATTTTTTTCAAAAAAAATAGTGACCCTCTAGCCATTGCCACTGTGGATCAACTATTTCATATCACGCGTTCTCATGATTTTGAAAAATATTTGAATTTTTACAATTTAACCGTAATCCCAAAGCAAAGGATTTTCAATATATTATTGATAATATAAAAAGAAAACTTGCTAAATGGAAAACTAATTTTCTTGCTCCTATGAATCAACTAACTTTAATTAAATTTATCCTTAATGCCATTTCAGCTTACAAAATGCAATATTTTACCCTTCCTTCTTCTACTTGCAATGCTATTGATAAAATTCAAAGGAATTTTCTTTGGAATACTATGTTGCATAAGAAGAAAATGCACTATGTCTCCTGAAATACTTGTACCTAACCTCAGATTAATGGGGGTGTTGGTATGTTGAAAGCAAAAACAAAAATAGCCTTCTCCTAACCGACCTCTGATGGTGATTATTTACCCACTCAAATTTCCTTTAGGCTCGAGCTTTGGCTAGTAGGTACAACCATCCTAAATCCTCTAAGACCTCCTTTATTTGGAAGAGTATTACTCATGGTGGAAAGATTTGTGCCCCGAACATTGGTTGAAAACCTACTCATGGTAAGGCTGTTAATTTTTTGGCTAAATTGATGAATTCTTAATTCCCCATCTCTTCAATAAATTCTTCATGGTCCTTTAACTTTGACAGAAATTCAATTCAAACTCTCAGACATCTGGAGTGGTTCTGGAATAAAATAACTATACAAGTACCAAATGAATTTAAAGAGAAATTCTCTATTATTAAACTAAATCTAAGCACTTCAGGTGTAGATAAACCTTACTGGGCTGCAACTGCTAACAAGATTTTCTCTTCTAAGTCTGTCTATCACTCCCTCTTAACTCGAGATCTCCCTTTTTATAACTACACCTGGATATGAAATCCCCAAACCATTAGTAAATATAAATTTACCCTTTGGCTTTGTTTTATAGAGCCACTACCTACTTTTAGCTTTTTACAACGCATTGACATCGCCCTATCCTCTACATGCTCCATTTTCCAAATTGAAAAAGAAACGTTTGCCCATGTTTTTCTTTACTTTTACATAGCAAAAAAATTTTGGTTGGATATTGACCTTAACACTATCTTGCTAAATTTTTCGACCATCCATTGGCTTTCTGACCTCCACTAAATAAATCTTTCAACTCCAAAGGCTTCATCTTCTTTTTCTCATTACTCTCAGAAAGGTTTCTTACCATTGTAATATGGCATCATTAGGTCAACCATAACAATAACCTCTACAATCATAAACAATCCCTTTGGTCTAGTAATTTGGTTATTTCTAAAGTTCTTAAATATAAATTCTTCACTGCCTCTGGATCATCTCCTCGTCATATGTTCCCACTTCCAATTACTTGGACAAAACCTCCCTTTAATACTTTCAAAAGAAACACTGGTGGTTCTTTTACACCATGTTCTATCAAAGAAGGCATTGGTGGAGTAATTTGTGATTCTACTAGCACTTGGTTCATGGATTTCTCAAATTGTTGTGAAACTAAAAGTGCCCTAGACACGAAACTTACTGCTTTGGCTAAGGGTCTTGATCTTGTGTTCCTTCACCATTATATTATCAACCTATTGAAATCGAAGTAGACTCTTCGTATCTACTGCACCTGCTTGATAATCACCATAATATATCTAATTTTGAACTTTCTTTATGCAGGTTGTTGTTGAGGAGGTTGGAAAATTCAATGCACTGATATAGTTTTCGTGAATCCAATGATGCTGTCCACTTTTTGTGTACGCAGATTTTTCGCTCATCAGCTTTTTCTAGTGTTGTTGTTTTGATGCTACCACCTATCCCTGTTTTTCCACTACTTTATCATGATAAGCAAGGAAATTCCATCACTAGACTAGTTAATAAGAATATTTGTAATAAGCTAGCTAGTTGAAGAAATCTATATGTAATATCTAGTGTTATAAACACTAATGCCACTCTTTCTGTAATCTCTTATTTGTTATTTAATATATATATATATATATATATATATATATATATATATATAAATTCCAGTTATAAAAAAAAAACATGAGTTCACGTGAAATCAAGAACTCTTCCACTCCCCTCCCCTTTTAGGTATGACTCTACTAATTATTGTCCTTGTTATTCATATTATAATGATTATTCATATATTCTTTTGATTTATTAAAGACAAACCGCAAGATCTAGTATATACATGTGCATACACAAGAACTGCAAATGATTAATTTAATTTTATTTACTAATCACTCTTAATTTTTATCTTAGTTATTGTCCATATGTTTTTCAGGTCGATTATATATGTGCAAAGTCAGAATTTTTTAATTATGTGTCCAATTGAAAAGGAGTTAGGATTTTATATTCTTGTTCATCATTCACAATCCATTGACATAAATAAAACAGTCATAGAAATCGAACAAGACAAAAAAACAAATGCATGAATTTATAAAAATAAATAATTTCTATATTAAGTTGTTCATTATATTTACGCATTGCAATCCGACAAAAATAAAAGCTATTAATGAACTAAAACACACTAAAACATAATAAAATCTATAAAAATGATAGGGGCGAGAGAGATGGGTGGAGGAGGAGGGAGGATGCATCAACATTGACATTTAGCCTCTCCATTAACACCTATAAACAACGGGTGTTTCATTAGAGGTTCTGATCAATCCTCTTAAGGTCCTTGCCCAAGCATCAAAAGAAACGATCGAGGTTATTCCGAAGGACAAGAACATTGGTGGAGGCGGGTATATTGAAATCTCCTTAGTGTTCTGAAAGCACAAACATATCCGATCACTTTTACTCTTTTAAATTTTAAAGAAGAAGAAAAAGGAGGAGAGGGGGAGGAGGAGGAGGTTAATTTGTAGAAATCGTTATAGGTGTTGATTTTTTAGACTAGGTTGAATGATTTGAATCATCTCCAAAGCGTCGATTACATCTCTTTAAAAATAATATATTTTTATTGAGTTTCAATAATATGAACATAAATGGACTTAAATTAACAACAATAACAACTTTTCAATAATCAAAATGGTTATAACCTTGCATATTCAGGCCATAGTAAATTTAACAGTTGATCATTAACTTTTTTTTTAGCTGATTATAGATTATTTATAAATGAACAAAGGATTATTGTATATGAATAGTATATATATATATATATATATATATATATATATATATAGATATATAAATCGGTAATAGATCAACTGAACAGTTTATAATAACATAAGTGATAGTAAATACACAAATTTAAATACATTAACTTTGTAAATATTCAAAGTATTTTGAACTGAAAAAATAAATGAAATTCTATCTTAAATTCAGGTTTCACATTATTCTCTTGTGGTCAGATCTCTTATAAATTGAGCACTTATTTCTTCTATTAAGCTTGAAATTTGTTGAAATATCATGGACATGATTCACTCTATTCCTTTTGAGTCGGGGGCGTGTAATAAGCTACTGACAACTTCATTTTGAGTAAATTCTTGAGAATAATTTATTTTAATTTTGAAGGAACTATACTAAAAAATTTTGCAGATGCAAGAATATACATTTCAAATTTATAAATAAAAAAGAAATACTCATAAATACGCAAACCATATTCATCTACTTACTCAATTTCTAAAATGCCGTCAATTGAGGGCATGAAATTTTTACTAAGTCAATACTTTTTATAAAAATATAATTTATCAAGTAGATTGACTTTGATAGTTAGGTTACTGTTGATTACGGTGAATTCATAGGCTTCTCCATTTCTATTGTTCACATATAACAAATCGTCTTTGTTCATGTTTTTCTATTATCCTTTTAATCAAAGAAACAAATATAATGGTTATATTGCTCATATTCATACACCTTTGTTTGAATTTTTCAATGAACTTTCTAGTAATATAACTAAATTTGACAGCCACAAGGTACCTTCATCCTTCAACATTATTAATTGATTCGAAAATATTTGTAATTATCACATTAAATCTGTTTTTTTTTTTTAAATATGCTCTACTATATTTTTCAAATCTAACTTCAAATTCAAAGTCATGCAACAACTTTGAGATATTTTGATAACTACCTTATAACCATATGTCTTTACTGCTTTGTAGTATGCTTAAAGGTATTCTTCGTATTGAATTTATTTTCAGAGGTATTTACCTAAATGCATCATGCGAAATTCACGATGAGGATGCTTATAAATCATAAAAATATCATTGATCACGCTCTTGTACTTATTATATATGATACACAAATCTAGTTAAATATCATTACAGACTTTTTCTAAAAAAAGTGTATTCAAAATATATCACATTCACCTTTCACCCTGCAAAAAGTAATTAGATAGATATGGTTCGTAGTATCTTGTACAATAGCTGATAATAAGACATCTTCATATTTTTCATAAAAATATGTCATCGATGAAATAACCTTTTTCATGTAGGAATATTTCCAAATGCAAGCTCCGAAAGCTATAAAGTAACATATGAATCTCTCCTCCTCCTTATCACTCTTAATGGTACTTATAGAATCAGGATTTAGTTTTCTCATCACGTAACAGAAAATCAATAAGCAAGTATAATCATCTTTCGAAGTTTCTATTATCATGTTTCTGTTCATTATATTTGCATGCCAACACCTTTAATAGATTACATCGCAATAGTGCTTTTTGAAATAAGTCCTCTTGATTTTCTTAGTGGATGACCGCTTGTTGTCAATAAATTGGTTCATCAAAATTGAGACACTGACAATAGAAGAGGGATTCTTATGGTTGTTCTTGATATGTTCAACACTATAAGTGTAATCACCAACATATTTGTAGATATGATATTTATTCGTGCTTTTTGTACTTGTTGATCTGCAACACTTAGCCACAATTAAAACTTCTATAATCCACCATATAAAATCTTGAACAACTCTTTTTTGTATTAAAATAAAAAGACTTCTTCACAAAGTTGGACTCAATAAAAACTTCAATTATTATTTGTTATTAAATATTTGACCAACATAAATCAGTTTCATTAGAAAAGTTATGATTTGAATTGCTACCAAACACCATGAATCATGATCACCCTCTTTTTCAAAATCTTTCTAAATCATTCATATTCATTGATTGATCGTGAAATACCTTACATTCAACTGATTGTCATTGATTGAAAAGTGTAATAGAGAAGTGTTGTGTGAGTGTGTAAGGGAGGGGATGATGTTGAAGCTTCTCTTCAAAGTTTTTCTACAATAGTTATCCTTTAAATAGACCTAGAACTATTAGCTGCAATATCAAGCCTATAGAATATCACATGTCTATCATGTGTTATGAAATATGAATGTATTCTTCTCCTTTCATTTATCACAGAATTAATAAGCATGTTGTTAGAATAATAATTTAACTAATCTCTCTCCATAATACTCACAGTCATATCTTTATATGAATCATTGCAAAGTAAGATAATGAAAACTATCACCTTGCTCAAAGACTTTTATTATAATTTAGAGTCTTTTTTCATTCACTCATATAATCAATCATCACCTACCATAATATTTTCTGCAATTGACATAAACTCACATGGATGGATGTCTCGACTATGTTCATGTGCTATAATTGGTCGATGACTCAACTGTAGTTATTTTTCATAATTGATCAATGACTTCAATACAAATTCAAAAAAAAAAGAAAAAGGAGATGAAAATTTGATCTTACCCATGATAATCTGACTTACTATAATGAAGCTTGAAATAATGAAGTAGTTTAGCAATGCCTAAACAACTTCTAATATATGTAAGAATTTGAAAATGTTTGAGCTTTTAGTATGATGGAGAAAATTAAATCAAGATCTATTGTTGAAAATCTTAAAAGATTTCTAATCGACAACGATTGACTGAATAAGATTTAACGATGAAAATTTTAATTTTTGTCGAAAAAATGACTAAGAATAGCTAAGAAGTTGGAGATTTTATGATTTTGGATGGAATATGCAGGAGGTTTTTTCTTGGCTCTGGATAAATTATTTTTAAAATAAAATAAATAAGATATTTAATGGTGATGATTGGGGTGTGAATATTTTGTATTGTTCTAAACATTGAGATGATATGGATTGGTAAATTCTTTATACACCATCTGTCCAACAATACTTGTCTATATTACTAAATATAGATATTCACAATACTTGTTCAGTTTGAAAAATTAAAAGATAATTTACTTACTTATGCCTATTTTACCCTTACTATTAAATACTATTTACGATTCAATATTATATTTTTAAATTATATCTATTATTTATTATTTCTTAATGTGTGTGTCAAGTCAATAATTAATAAGTATTATTAGTCATCAAGAATGATATTTTAAACTTTCATGTGAAAAATGATAGCATTGAAACTTTCATTGATGATGTCATAAAAAGTTGGCATTTAGAAAATTGTTTAAAACTTCTGTCAAAATGGCAAATATAATTTGAAAAGTGGGCATTTGACCAAGAGACCCTTTAAACCTCCCTATAATGATAATATTCATCTAAAAGTTTTATGATTGTTATAGTAAGATGTTGTGTTATATATATATATATATATATATATATATATACACACACACACACATATTTGATGTTTAGATCTCTTTTGACTATTATAATTAAAGTATACAAAATTAGAAAGAATATAAACGTAAAAGTGAAAACATCAGTATGATCTTTTTCGTAAAGCTAGGCATGTGAAATCTATATTCCAAAGCAAGTAAGAAGACTAGTTGTAGCCTTTTCTTGTAAAGTTATGACCATAATTGATAGACATTATTAAAATTATATTGTTTTTCTTTTAGATACCGTATTTAATATATACTATGTGCGTGACAATAATGATAATTATCATAAATATTTAATAATAATTTATTTTACACATAATATATGACTTATTAATTATTTATTACCTAATATTTGAGCTATTATGATTGTTATAGAAGAACTATTTTACAAAGACTGTACTGCTATAATGAATGTCATTAATGCTATAAATAAAATATTTCTATACACAAGTAAAATGTAACATGAAAAATCAATTCTGAAGAAAAACAGGTCATTATAGTGAAATGTCATTATAACGAATGGTTGTTATAGATAGATTTGATTGTATTTAGAATCATCTCGTAAAAAGTGAGATGAAAGGAATAGTTTCTAAATATATAGTTTTATTTAAAAAATTAAAATTTATATTAGTTCATGTCAAATATTAAATAATTAACTCTTTACTCCAAAGCGTACTCTAGTATCAGGTAGGGAGAATGAAGTTTTTAGACAGAGAAGGCAAAATAGTTCGGTGGACTCTTATACTATGTTCGTTTTGTAATGTGGATACTCCTACTTACATGTTTGTCATCTGGACCCTTGAACCCATTAAAAAGTAACATTTTAAATCCCTCGGATGGTGTGTGTAACATAACCGTGCCATGTCAGCTGCCAAGTCAGCTTCCACATTATTTTTATATATAAAAAATATTAAATATTAAAATAAATGAATAAAAAAAAATCCCTCCCCACCCTTCCTCTTTTCCCTCTCTCTTCCCCTTTTTCTTTCTCTTTACCCGTTTCTTATTTTCCTTCTCTCTCTGTCTCTTCTTCTTCTTCTTCTTCTTCTTACTCTCTCTCCCTTCTTCTTCTTCTTTCTTTATAAACCGTCCTAAATCAATATATTCTATTTCCAATGAATAAAAAAAAAAATAATTAAAATTGTTAGATTTTAATTTTTTTTTTTCATATGAATTCAAGATTCATAATACCCATTTTATATATTGATTGTTTTAGTAATTTGGTGTGAAATTTTAGATTTTTTTGTTAGCAGCTGATTCCATGGTGAAGTAATGAACATCTTTTGTTGTGTTCTTCTTGAGTTTGTTTGATCTAATTTCATGGTAAAATTGCAATGCAATTGAAATTTGAGATTTTTTTTTTAATTGATTCCATGATATTTGGTTTGAATTGATTTCATGGTGTCTTGACCAAATCTGACCCAAAAACTGAAATTTAACACAAAAATTGACCAAAACTGCTATTGGACTTAGAGGAGAAATTTTTGTAATGGGGTTTTGTAATGTTGGGGTCTTGATGGGTTTGTAATGATGCAGTGGGGTGGGGTGGGGGAGGGGCGGAACACTGGTGTGGTGGTGGTTGTGTTGCTTAGGGGAGGGTGGAAGACGGGGTAGGGGGATGAGGAGAGGGTGAAGGACGTGAAGAGGGCGGGGTAGTGGACGGGGAGGGTGCTGGATGGGGTGGGGAACGGTGGTGGACTGGTGGATGGGGTAGGGGACGATGGTGGACTGGTGGGGGAGGGGGTGGGGTGCTGGATGGGGTTGGGGGAGGGGGAGGGCCTTTTTTTTATTTTTTTAAAATATTATTTTTAAAAAAATATTTTTAAATTTAAAAAGTTGAAAAATTTTGAATCTTTAAAAAATATTATTTTCAAAATTTTTAAAAATATTTTTAAATTTAAAAATCCCAAAAAATGTGCTTCACTCGCTCATACACACGCCTCATCCTAGTCAGCCCTTTTAATGCCACATAGGCCAAGTCAACGGTCAAAGGGTTTGAAATATTATTTTTTAGTGGGTTCAGGGATTTAGATGACAAACATGTAAGTAGAAGTGTCCAACTTACAAAACGGACATAATACAAGGTCCATCGAACCATTTTGCCGACAGAGAACATGTCGAAGTTCTGGAAATAGTACAGTTTATAGGGTCATTATTCCCTCATTTATTGTAAAATCTTCTCATACTCATCCTGTATACTAATTTAATGAACTCACCCTTAGTTTTAGTTTTTTCATTGGAAGTTCTTGGCTGGCGTAGGCATCCACAGTCACACCTTAGTGCCCCAGCCCCACAAGGATCCCACTACGTTTCTCACGTTCTGTCCCACAAAATCAGCTCTATAAAAACCCAATTCTACCACTCATTCGGACGTGACCAAAAAAAGAGAAGGAAATTTAGAGCTAGCATTAACTAAACTTAGCCAATACAACAAAACAAACGTCATTCATCTTCTCTCCCAAAAAAACAAAAACATAGATAGTTCCAATTCTTATAATCTCAATCTCTTTAAAATGGCAACCTCTAACTTTGAATCCATTCGAGCTAGAGCTGTGTGGCGGACTTGTCTAGCCCCCGCCTTTCGGACCGCCTTGGCTTGTTCCATAGTTGGGGTAGCCACCCTTTTCGGCCCCGAATGTTTCAAGACCCAAGTCGCATTCCCCGCTTTTTCCTACGTTACGGTTATTCTCGTCGTGACTAATGCCACGTTAGGTGACACTTTGCGTAGTTGTTGGCTCGCTATTTACGCCACGATTGAAGGTGTTTGCCCTGCTATACTGAGCCTGTGGTTGATCGGGCCGGCCCGGCTCACAGCCAGCACCACGGCTACTGCCGTGGCACTGAGCGCGTTCGTGGTGGTCCTGCCCGAAAACACTCACTTGATAGCGAAGCGCATAGCGCTAGGTCAACTAGTGATTGTGTATGTCATAGCTTATATTAACGGTGGGCAAACGAAACAGGTTATGCACCCGGTTCACGTCGCGGCTAGCACGGCCGTTGGAGTGGTGGCTTGTGTTTTAGCATTGTTGCTTCCCTATCCCAACCTTGCTTGTTGTGAGGTGAGAATAATCAAATTCTCAGTTGAAAATAGAAGTAGCAGCACCAGCCGTAATTAATAGTATCAAGTTCAATTGGTACTACTCCCTCCGTCCCAAATTGAGATGACACACTGATTAAGAAAAATAATTAATAACATGTCTAGTTTACCATAGTATCCGATGTTTACAATTTAATTTGAAGAAAAAGTAATTAATGCAAAGGGTACAATATAAATTTTTTTTTTTTGTCTTGTCTTGATTAATGAAAAAAATACGTAAAATGGAAAATCAAATTAAAACGTTTGGGACAGAGGAAGTACTTGACTAGGTGAATTCATAAAAGCTAGTGTTAAATGCATTATTACTCGTTCCCTTTTCAAGCATTAGTTGCACTAAATTTGTCTTCGACATTTCAGTAATATTGATTTTGATATACTTTACTTGATTCGTATGTTTATCTAAAATAATATTTCTATCTTTATAAAATAGTGATAAGATTCTATGCACACCATCCTCTCCACTTACACTTATATATAACTTATGAATTTACGTTGTATATGTTATTATTATTATAAAATTTAGTAATGTTCTCCAGAATTAACCTATGTACATCAACTGATCGATCGATAAGTAGCACTAATATTTTAACGCGATTATGCAATTTAATCTGCTATAGAAGATTATTTGCATTATTTTTTAAGATTATGTATAGTTCCTTTAGTTTTCAAATGACATGAGTGCTAAAGAAATTTAAATGTAATAACATGATTAAACTATTTATTGTAAATACAGGGTACGTGAACAAATATTTTTCTTTAACAAGATATTGGTTAATGTTTACAGGTAAAAGAGAAAAGCAGGCTCTTCGTGGAAAATGCTGCCGAGAGGATTAATCTATTTGTGAAGGCTTTTTCGGCTGAAGACAACACTTCGGCACTTGCTTTAATTTCCCAAGCCAAGTCCTTAGTTATCAATGGACCCAAACTTCTCCAAGCTATTAAATCCAAGCAAGTAAGCCCATTATTGACATATTGGCATGTTTATTACGTCTTCAGTCTCAATTTTTGTAGCATTATTCGACTGTCTATGAAATTTAAGAAGATAAAAGTCTTTTGAAATTTACGACCAGTTAAGTCTTAAACATTTATATGACCATTAATCATCCCATTTAGAATAAAATGAATTTTTTGTAGTAACTTTGGTGTTCGGACCAACTTGCACATTGTTAATTTCATAGAATACCTGTCATCTCCCACTATCAAAAGATGCTAGGTAATTTTGACTAACAAAATTATATATATAAGAAGAATTCACCCAAGTATTTTTATAGAACCTAAGGTCTCATGATCCTAACCTTTCATTGACCGATGTCACATCCTTAGATGCAAACAAAAGTTTTGAAATTAAATATTTTTAAATATAGAAGTACGATATTTTTTTTGAGGCGGAGCCAGAATTTCAAGCAAGGAGTTTAATATTTGAAAAAAATCTAGTCAAAGGGGGTTCAACACCTATTATATATGCATAAAAAAAATAATTTTAATCATGTATAAATAATACATTTTTTCATCAAAGGTTGGTTTCGTCGCTGCTCTTTAGGACTGACCAAAAAGTAAAACATGTCATCTAATTAAGATAGAGAGAGTAACTAGTTACTTCAAACTAAGGGTGTCAAGTGGGCTGAGTCGGGTTAACCTGGAACCGGCCCGTGAAATTTAGCCGGGTTGTGGGCTGGTCTGGGTTCGGGTTCAATCGTAAATTTTGTAAAAACAATCCTGAACCGGCCCACTTTTCCCAACCTGATCTAACCCACCTAAACCCGGTCAAACCCCGTTAAAAATCCGATCAAAACCGGTCAAAAACAAAAAAAAAATCCAATATACGCTATATATACCCACCTATATACATTTTAAATACGTTAAATAATATATATATATATATATATATATATATATATACACTATATATATAGTATATACTACATTAGAAATTAAAAAATATATACACATACACAATTACACATGTAATCGTGTATATGACTATACGTTAGTTAAATATATATATTACTCTAAATAAAACATATACTACAAGATATATACTACAATATAATGATATATATAATAATTTGTAAAACATATACACATGTATACGTTAAATATATAGGTCAATAGAAGATATATACACATATATATGTACCATTCAATATATACCTACTACTTTAAAGAAAATATACTACAATATATACACACACTATATATATAGTTATACACTAATTTATAAAAGATATACACATGTATACCTTAAATATATATGTCTATAGAAGATATATACACATATATACGTACCATTCAATATATACGTACTACTTTAAAGAAAATATACTACAATATATATATACTACAATATATACATACACTATATATATAGTTATACACTAATTTATAAAATATATACACATGTATACGTTAAATATATACGTCAATAGAAGATATATACACATATATACGTACCATTCAATATATACGTACTACTTTAAAGAAAATATGCTAAAATATATACACACACTATGTATATAGTTATACACTAATTTATAAAACATATACACATGTATACGTTAAATATATATGTCTATAGAAGATATATACACATATATACGTACCATTCACTATATACGTACAACTTTAAAGAAAATATGCTAAAATATATACACACACTATATATATAGTTATACACTGATTTATAAAACATATACACATGTAAACGTTAAATATATATGTCTATAGAATATATATACACATATATACATACCATTCAATATATACGTACTATTTTAAATAAAATATACTACAATATATACACACACTATATATATTGTTATACACTAATTTATAAAACATATACACATGTATACATTAAATATATACGTCTATAGAAGATATATACACATATATACATACCATTCAATATATACGTACTACTTTAAATAAAATATACTACAATATATACACACACTATTTATATAGTTATACACTAATTTATAAAACATATACACATGTATACGTTAAATATATATACTATTTTAGAAAATATATACACATATATACACTATTTTAAATAAAACATATGCTACTTAATATAATAAATTAATAATAGTATAATACTTAATAGTAAATTAATAATATATTAAAACTAAATTTTTAATTTAAGCTAGAAATTCAATTTAAACCATTAAATGGAAAAAATTACAAAGTAAGGACCAAGGAATGAATGATTGTTGAATTTTATTTATTGCAAAATGATCCAAAAATTATAATTTACATGAATGAAAAATCTATAAATTTTGCATCATTTTCTCCAACTCATTCATGTTAATAATAACGGGAACATGCATAGGATAGTCAAAGTCAACGGGGGTAAAATCATGCATTGAACTTGATTCTGCTGAGTTCTCTCGTGAAGTCATAGTTTCTTCAAGTCTCTGCTCGTCGTTCGGTTCCGCTTCCATTCCTTGATTTCTTCGTTTGGCTCTAATCCAATCTCTGAGGCAAATGAGAACTTCATTGCATTGCTTCCTAATGAATATCGGTTGTCTTCAAGTTGCTGTCGTCCTAGACTAAAAGCGCTCTCCGTTGAACTGTTGACATTGGAGCATTCAAGATATCTCTAGCTAATCTTGAAAGCATAGGATATTCTGTTTCATTACTCCTCCACCAATCCAATGCTTTGATCCTTCGTCTGCGATCCTCTAGCGGTGACCGAAGATAATACTTAACCTCTTCCCGATAAGTTGATGTGTAAGCTCCCTACTTGACACTGTTCCAACAATTTAAATCATAAAAGTGATCAGGAAAGCCACTATGTGCAGTCCTTTTAGAAGATGATGGCTCCTCGGGAGAATGAGGAGCTACAGCTGAAGTGATATTTGTAGGTACGGCTAAATCAATTAAATCAGCATAGTGATTATATAATTTATCTATGTATTCATTCGCATCACCCATAGCCGTCCACAAATCAGGTTGTACTTGTTAAGAATCATTGTTAGTATTTATTTCTAAATTGGCATAAATAGTAGTACTAAAGTGGCACATAGTATTATATTTCATGCACGGATTAAGCATAGCACCAACCAAGTAAATAGGAGAAATCGGAAAAAAATATTTTTTAAATTTAACAAACATGACACCAACAACATCTTTGTAACCTTCTTTATTTTTATATTCTTTGAGTAAAGCAGAAATATCAGATATATATGCCAAAATATTACAAACAGTAAGATAATAAGCACAAAAAAATTCAACCGTAGCTATATAAATTTTTTCCAAAAACTTAACAAGATCATTAATTACAATCCAATCAGAATCATGTAATATGCAATCAGCAGAATCAACAAACGAACCACAATATTGGTTAAAAGATAGTGTAATAGGAACTCTATATTTATAACAAGTTTTTTAAAAAATCATACGTAACATTCCTTCTAGTTTCACATTCTTCAGGCATCAATATCGGTGCAAGTCCATTTTGTTCACATTTAAGTTTAAAGTCTCCAATTCTACTCCTATGATTATTTCCTTGAATAAAACCAACGACAAGCCGAATTTTTTCAATATAAAACTCAAAAAACTCAAGACCATCTCTTACAATTAAATTATATATATGACATGCACACTTAATATGAAAAATTTTAGGTAACGGCAGAGATAGCTTAGATTTTAATTTTGTTATAGCAGTATTGTTGTTAGAAACATTATCAAAAGCAATACATAAGATTTTATTTTCGATACCATAAAATTTTGCAACTTTAGCAATCGAATCAGTAATAAATCTCCAGTATGTTTACGATCTTCATCATATAAAAAAACAAGAATACGTTTTTGCATAATAAGACTACTATCTATCCAGTGACAAGTAATTGTTAAATAATCATTTTTATTTACAGCACGCCCAAGATCAGAAGTTAGGGACATTCTACATTGAATATTTTTTAACAACGTTGATAATAAAAACAATATTGTGAATGAAGTCTAAAAATATCGGCCCGACAAGTACTTCTAGGAATACCATTAAACATAGGATTATAAATTGCTTGAATATAATGAATAAAGACATCAGAAGAAGGAAAATTAAAAGGCAAACAACCCATAACTATCGTTTTAGCTATTTCTTTCCGGTCCCTCAATTTATTATACTTCTTCATTACCTGACTGGTTGCTGGGTCCATTCTAGTTTGCGTTAGCCCATCAACATCCGCACCACCTCGTACAATATTTAACTCTCTTTCGTGAGCATCACCTATATGTCTCATTAACGTACCCGTACCCCCTTACTTGCCTCCGCTTTTATGCTTATATATTTGTTGACAAATATTGCATTGCACCTCAGTATGTGATATACGTTCAAAAAATTGTCATGCAATACTAGTTGTTTTACAAGCTCTTGGGGCACGAGGAGGACGGAAAGAGAGATTAACCGATTCAGATCTAACGTTAGCATTTTCTACTGCGGGTGTCTCACTAATATTTTTATCATCTTCTTCTAAATTAACCGCATCTACTTCATTTTCTTCTTCTATACCGTAATTTTTCTGAGGTTTTACATAATCCATATTGTGGGCACCTACACCTAAAGGTATGCCTACTTCTTTCTCAAAAGGTTGACTAAGCGGTGCCAGAGCCACACAGGTATATCTACTACTTAAAGTACCTCTACCGCTAGTAATTAGCTTTTTACTACCACTACCGCTTTCGGGATAAAAAATTTTTACACCTTTAGTAGCGAGGTTTCTTATTTTATCCATAATATAAATTAAATTAAAAAAATTTAAAATACACAAATATAATAAAATTAAATATTCAACAATTAATACACTAAATAAAAATTAAACGTAAGAGATGGAACAACAATACCAAATTTTAAAAGTATTAGAAGATTGCGAGTTTAGAAACTTCCACTCGTACTTTATAATCGCTAAATTAAAAAATTAAAGTGAGCACTTTAGGAAATTAAATATATAAAATGTTTGAGAATTGAGATTTGAGAGAGAATGAGAATTGAGAGAATGAAAAATTGTGTGGAAAATGATTTGAAAGTGTAGGGTATATATAGGAATTTTTTCGGGGTTAAAAAATAATTTTAAAAGCATTTTTTTTGTTTTAATAATAAATGTCAAACTAGCCGTTTGGACCCAAAAACGGCTATATAGCCATTGGGCCAACGGCTAGTTTGGGCCCAACGGACCAAATGCCACTTTTTTTTTTAAAAAAAAAATTGAATCCGGGCCAATTTTGGACCGATTAACCGGCGGGCCCGAACTGGGCTTGATCCAAGTCGAGTTAACCGGGTCCAACCAAAAAAATAAGCCGGCCCTAAACCGATACCCTACAACCCATAGGCTGATCAAGCCAGGTCAAACGAGGCTGATTTTCTTAAACAGGTTGGTTCGGGCTGGGTTGAACCGAGTCAACCCCGATTCAACCCGGCCCGGTTCAACCCGGCCCGTTTGACCGGCTTACTTCAAACGTAATTAACTTGTCCTCATTTTCTTTTACTTGAATCTGGTAACAGGAAAGCATGAAGTGGGAAAGATTTCCTTTCAAGTTCTTAAGACCATATGGAGAGAATCCAGGGGAAAAATTTCAAGAAATCCAAGCACCCTTAAGAGGGATGGAAATTGCATTAGAAAATTCCTCTCCATTTCCAGTTAGCATTCTCAACACAGAGCTAAAATATGGTCTAGAAAAACTAGGAGATCACATCTCAAAGCAAATCAAGAACATGTCCCTTGACGAGTCCGCGACTGTCCCGGAGTCAAACGCACATGACGCAGAAAAGTTCCTCCAAACACTTCAAACACTTCAACCAACGAAAAAAGACCTACCGTCTTTATTTTTCCTCTTTTGCCTAAAATTGTTGTTAAACAAACAAATTTCCCCTTTATCAGCCAAACAAGAAGAATACATTGGTTCCAACAAACAAATTGATCATCATCAAGAGGGATTTATGAGAAAGTTATGGAACAAGTTGGCAATTACTATAAATAGTAGAAGATTTATGGCAGCTTTTAAATGTTCACTTTCATTAGGCCTTTCAATACTTCTTGGATCAATTTATAGCAAGGAAAATGGATTTTGGGCAGGGCTACCAGTTGCAATAAGCCTAGCAGCAACAAGAGAAGCAACATTTAAAGTTGCTAATGTTAAATTACAAGGGACAGTGTTGGGAACAGTATATGGTGTCTTGGGATGTTTTGTTTTTGAAAGATTTGTGCAAATAAGGTTGTTGTCTTTGCTTCCTTGGTTCATAGTCAGCAGCTTTCTGAGCCGTAGCCGGATGTACGGCCAGGCAGGTTGGATTTCTTTTCTTTTAAATTATATATATAGTCTGTGTAAAGAAGTTACACCATATCAAATCATTTATGTATGTTGTAGCCGGTAATTTGTCTTATTTTCAAAATTATAATTCTTATAGAAGAAGTTTACCTGAAGATATCTTTTGTATGATCTAATAGTGTAAAATAAACCTCTTTACACTAACGGGTATATATAACTTATGCTCAACTGGGCGCTAGAATTAAACAACAAAAAGATTCATGTTCTTCAAAGGAAGATGAACTACACATAGGTTCCATTGAATCATCATTTTGGCATGACGTATAGATATATAAGTAAAAATATTATTAAATTTGAATCCCGAATTTTGGAGGTGATTTTTTGCTTATGAACCTTTAGAAATACTTCCAACCTATCAATTAAGTTTAAATCTTGAATCCGTCTTTTTGATGTTGCTCATTTTGTTTTGTGCTCAGGTGGAATTTCAGCAGTTATTGGAGCAGTACTAATTCTAGGTAGACAAGGATTTGGTCCCCCAAGTGAATTTGGGATAGCAAGAATCACAGAGACCTTCATTGGATTATCATGTTCCATCATGGTTGAAATTTTGTTCAACCCAACAAGAGCTTCAACATTAGTTAAAATCCAGCTTTCCAACACCTTCAAAACCTTACACCAATGCATCGACTCAATTACCTTTTCTTCCTCTAACAAAAACAACTTGGAGGATATCCATAAGAATCTAAAGTTCCACGTAAATGAATTGGGAAAATTCATAGCGGAAGCTGAGGCAGAGCCCAACTTTTGGTTTTTGCCTTTTAGTAGTGGTTGCTATGGTAAGGTCATGGAGTCCTTGTCAAAGATGATGGATTATGTACTTTTTGGGTCACAAGCACTAAGATTCCTCCAACAACATTCGACAAGTTCAGTCGACTGGAACAACCTGGATAATGACCTCATGCTTTATAAGGATTTAATCGGCACATCCACTAAATGTTACGCGGAGGTGAGTTTGGTAAAATCACTTGCTATACTTGACAAGGAATTCGAGAAAAAGAAACTGCCAATAGATCTTGAGTTGGGAAAATCATCATCATATAATATAAGGGCATCATCAAGTGAAGAGGGGATTTTAAATTCTTATCTTCAACATTCAAATGAACTTGCGGATTTTATAGTCAATGTTGATAGTAATAAAAGTGATGAGAAACTTAAACGCCAATTGGTTTTAAGTTTGAGCGCTTTGGGTTTTTGCATGGAGAGTCTTGTGAAGGAGACTAAAGAAACAGAGAAGGCAATTAAAGAAATTGTACAGTGGGAGAACCCATCGTGTCATGTAAATTTGTATGACATTGCTTGTAAAGTAAGGGCTTTAGCTAATACTGAAACAAATTTAAATGAATGAAATTTCAAAAATGATTGTTAAACGACATCTTTAATCATGAGTCAATAATTTTGTCTAATATTTTAAACTAAACAAGTTCGATTAGATCAACTTATGAAAATTCAAAAATTATTTGAAAAATTACTATTATAAGTTCAAAATTTTTCACGTCAATGTGATAAAAATATTAGTGGAATTTAATATAGGTTGAATCTCGATGATGGAATATGTCATGAGGTTGAATCCCGATGATGAAATATGTCATGTAAATTGAAAGGAATAATGTACTTCCTCTGTTATAAAAGGAAAGTCTCTTTTTTTTTTTTTTTCTAACTCTTAACTATTAACATTTTAATACATTCAGCATATTTTAATTTAAGTAATTTTACTTTCTTAAATTACGTGTTATATTAAAAATAGATAAATAAATTAAAATAGAGATAGTAACTTATTTTTTTTTGAGATAGTAACATTATATTGTAAGAACTCACAGAAGTGGCTCAATATAATGCATGTACTCCAATGCATGTTGAGTGAGTTCATTTGAACCTTTTAAATCGAGAAGGCTAGCTAGCTGATATGTGTAAGATATTTTAAAATATTTAAATTAATTTCTTTGCAATTTCAAGTGAAAAACAAATATATTGAAGTTTCTTTTTTAATAATGAGAGAAAATTAATTTTGATCACATGACAAATTAATGATCAGTCAATTTACTTGGGGACTAGTTAACATATGTTCTTGGAGAACACATAAAGTAAATACTTGTTGTCAAAGTAAATAAATTAATGTATTTGTTACTTTTATTTTTCACCCACTAAAATTGGCTATAAATAGCCAACACTTTGAATAAAGAAAAATGCAACAAAATATATATATTCTCCTAATCTCCTTCCCTTCTCTACTAACTTTTCTCATCATATTTTACTTTGCTTTTATCTTATTATAATTTTCTTTCTAAGTTAAAACTTGTTGATTTATAATTAATTTTGTTGATTCATGTATCCTCTAATTAATTAGGGAAGACTTATATAATTCTTGAATATCCTCTAATTAATCAGGGAAGTACTTGTTTAATCCTGGGGAAAGATTTCACATTGCGAAAATAGTTTCTTAGGACAGTGCCTAGCACGACTCAAGTATTTTATATGTTACTTAAAATATTATAATAGTTATAATTTTGACACCCTTAGTGCCTATGTGACACATACGTGGCACAACACACTGAAGTGTCCACGTAGGCACTAAGAGTGTCAAAATTACACTTTTAATTAGTTCAGGGGGTAATAGGACCCCCTTTAAGTTAATATGTGTCATAACCTTTTTGGATATAGTTCAGGGGGTAATTGAGTATTTTCTCTTATTATTATTATTATTGTTGTTGTTATTATTATTATTATTGAAACTTGCGATATTATTATAGAAGAAACATTATTATTGTTGCAGTTTATTTATTGTCACAAGCGTTAGTGAGATTTATTATCGTTTCCCAACAATCTAAGAAACTATGACATATAATATTTGTCCTAAGACCGTCAATAATACTGATATTGGTGTTGCTATGGTTGCTTCCATTCCAAATATTTTGTCAGACTATGATACTGCAGAATACAGGTATGCAAGTAAACTTGGTTATGCATCTAATGCTAATAATAAAATCTTCATAGAATATACATCTCAATGCAAGAGAATATGTCAAAAAAAATGACAATCCCGCTAAGTCAAAAATAAATTAGACTAAAACGGATGATATAATTGTTGCGGTCACTTCAGAAATGAATATTGAGACCAACGTGAGAAATTGGGTGGTAGACTCTGGTGCTACTAGGCACATTTGTATAAATAAAAATGATTTTATATCATACACCCAAGTTGAGAAAGAAGAAGAAATTGTTTATCTTGAGACCTCGAGAACTATTCAAGTTCTTGAAAAGGCAAAGTTCTTCTCAAACTCACATTTGGTAAAACTTTGGCATTGAGTAATGTTGCATATATCATAATTAATTTAATTTCTGTGACATTATTAGAAAAAGTTGGAATAAAGGTTATATTTAAAAACAATGAGGTCATACTAACTAAAAATAATATTCTTATTGGAAATGGACGTTGTAATCATGAATTATATATGCTTAATACTCATAATGATATTACTACTTCTACATATTTAACTGAGTCTATTTCTTTATGGCATGCTAGATTAGGACATGTTAGTTTCTCTTATATAAAGAATATGCAATCACTTGGTTTGATATCTGATTTAAACTCAAATAATTATGATAAATGTGAAATATGTGTTGAAGCTAAAATTACTAAAAAGTCATGTTTTTCAATTAATAGAAAAACTGAATTATTATCTTTGATTCACACTGATTTGGGTGATTTAAAACAAACTATGACTAGAGATGGAAAAAGATATTACACTACTAAAAAAATTGTAAAAAGAAACTTAAAAAAGAGACCTCATGAGATCTCTTTTCTTGGAAAAGAGACTTCAAAAGCGACCTCAATGGATGGTCTCTAAAACATAGGTCGCTTTTTGTAAGAGACCTCATGAGGTCGCTTAAAAGCAATCTCACGAGGTCACTAGGGTTATTTTTTGGATTTTTAAAAAGAGACCTCATGAGGTCTCTATATTATTTTTTATAATAATTATTACTTTATTAAAAGAGACCTCGTGAGGTCTCTAAATTATTTTTTATAATAATTATTATTTTATTAAAAGAGACCTCATAAGGTCTCTATTTGATTTGATTTTTTTTATTTTTTAATTAAAAGACACCTCATGAGATGACTATTATTTTTTAATTTTTTATTATAAATAATTTATTTAAAACATAAGCGACCTCTTGCGGTCTCTTATTTAAGCATGTGGAAAATGAAATTATGAAAAAGCAACCTCATTAGGTCGCTTTTGATCTTTCTCTAGCAAATGAAAATAAGCACTAGCAACCTCATGAGGTCTCTTTTCTAAAAAAAAGAGATGGTAATAACTGTTTTTACAAATACCTGCCATTTTAATTCAATTCAATAATATATACAATATAATCAATTAAATCGAACTTCAAGAGCTCCCACCAATCAATCAAACTACAATAAACACACGTAAATAAAATCTAATGAACACTAAAAGAAAATCAAATTTAAATACCTTAAAATTAAACGAACAAAGTATAAAAATCATAAATTACTTATAGAATAATATTGTTCAGACTACTTTAAAGTTTTAATGCATTCAAAAACACTTAATAATTCAAATAAACCATCACAAAGTACATAGTTTAGATTATCTAACACAAGACTCAACTTTAACAATGCAGTGATGCATTGCCCACATAATAATCCTCATCATCTTCATCACTATTGGGATCCTCGGGCACATCTCTGTATTGACCATATACTCCATGTAAAATAGGTAGAGACTTGGGCGGTCGAGGAGTGCGAACTGCATCACCAGGACGAGGAGGAATCCCTCGGGAAGCAAGTATATTAATTACTTTTTGGGTATCTATTGCATAATATAGGTGATATTCCAGTCCTTCCATGAACCTACCAGTGACTCTGAGCTCCACTCGTATGTAAAGATCCACCCTTAATAGATTCTCTAGCTTTCTTGTCAATTTCTCTTATCTGGTTGAACCTCAAATCGATTGCCCAATGGTCAGTTAACTTTTTCCAATTTTCAAAAAGAACCCACCTAAGCCTCTTGTTATTTTCACGAGTTTTTGATAGCATGCCAACAAGTATGCGCGCAGCTTTTAACTTAAACTTTGTAGTAATTTGAGCTTCATGTTCTGGACGTCAAAAATACTTTCTCTGTAATTACAAGATAAATTAAGATAAATTAATCAGAGAGGGCAGCAAAACAACATGATTTACAAGTCTGAACTCTACTTTTGCAACTTGGGGAATTTCACAGACAAGCTTGAGAACCTAGACAAATTGTAACAAATGAAATAGGACAAGCAAGCTGGTCATAAGTGTTGTTTAATATGGTACTACATGACGATTATATTGTATGGAGAAAAAAATATGCATTGCATGGTTAACTATTACAGAAAAATTGTGCAGATTCCTTCACACCTTCAAAGTCATTGAATAACACACATTCTTTACCCCCCAAAAAACATACCTATCTTACAAGTTTTCAACGGCAGTACAAAGAAGTTAAGAGGTGTAATAACTACTACTGGCTTATCACTATAACACAAATAATTATTTCAAGTTTGAACTCTACTTTTGCAACTTGGGGAATTTCACAAACAAGCTTGAGAACCTGGACAAATTGTAACAAATGGAGAAGGATAAGCAAGCTGGTCATAAGTGTTGTTTAAGATGGTACTACATAACTATTATATTATGTGGAGAAAAAAACATGCAATGCATGGTTAAGTACTATTACAGAAAAATTGTGCAGACTGCTTCAAGTCTTCAAAGTCATCGAAAAATACACATTCTACCCTCCGAAAAACATACCTATCCTACATGTTTTCAACGACAATATAAAAGAGTTAGTGGTGCAATAACTACTACTAGCTTACCACTATAACACTAATAATTATTCCGAGTCTAAACTCTATTTTCATCACACACATCATGTTTTTTAGCCTCATCATAAAAAGAAGATGAAACTTCAAGTAATCTAGACTGAACATTATCAAATTTTGAACTATATAAATATTAATTTTCTATCTCATCATCACTATATCATTAGCACTTTTTTTTTATTGAATACGCCATAACAAACAGCTATACCAACCAAAATAAGTTGAACCAGTTCCTAATTTACTATATTCAAAGCTTGCCTAATAATTTCAGGAGCTTCCGAAGAAAAAAGTAGAAATGCAACTCAAAATATCACAACTAGCATAGTTTTAAAGGACAAAATGTTATAAAACTTACAAGAGTCTGCATGGTTTGTTGGAACTAATTCACATTTTTGTTTCTGTTTTTGGAGATGTAAGGTAGTGAATCTTGATCCATTTGAAAGATAGAAACTTGGGTTGTGTTGGATTTCGGATATTGTTTTATATGTGGTAGATTGTGAAATGAATATTAGAAGATGAGAAGTCTTAGGAACTCTTGAATACCATTGTTCAAGCCATATAAAGAGTCCACCCATCACTTAAAAGGATCGGTGTGAGACTCTTCAAAACAAGACAACTCCATAACTAAATATGGATTGATTATGAAATGACAGTTCACCAAGAAAAAGTAAAAATTGAAAAATTATGAAATAGGACTCAAAACATAATATGTTTGTTAACTTCCGGTAACCGGAGCTAAGACACTCCACGGCCTTTACCTTAACAACAACAACAACAAAAAAAAAGCTTCTTCTGTCACTGAGTAGCTACAATATGGACAGTATAAATGTCATTATTTACGACAACGGAACTAGGGTATTATTAATTCTCTTTTTTTTTTTTGAATTTCATTGGAATCCATTGTTTAACACAATTATTTTTAATCTACTAGAAATTCATCTCAATATTCCACAACTGTAAAACCAAACTGATCTTTAATTATTGAAACAATTAATAGATAAGAGAAAATAGGAATAAAGTTGATGACTTTAAATGTGTCAAAGTTTTATAAGTATTTCTGACATATTAAGTTTACATCAAAGAAAGCATTTGAATATTGATAAGGTATTATACATCAGATAACTTTTTGCTCAAACAACTGTACCTGTAAAGTTTTATCATACACATTTTCCTATTTTTTTTAAGCTCGTGCATTTTTTCTGCAATTATTGTAACTTCTGAGGATGTGGCAACAAAAGAAAAGTTTCCCAAGTCACCTAGATAACCTAATCAGACCTAAAACACGACCACAATACTCACCAATCGGTCAGGTACTTCCAAATAGGAAACATAACATGAGAATCTCAAGGTGCTATAAATAGAATACAACAATTTTAAATCACAAATTAGGTGTGAGTGGGAGGGTTGTCTAATTAGTTATACAACACCTTCAGCTCCAATTGTTAGGCTCAGATTTAAGTTAGCAAGATGAAATGTAAACTACTGTTGATTCCTCGACACGTGAAGAATCGCCAGGGTGGGTTCTTTAAGTTACTCCTTTTTATGGTGGTTCCCGATCTAGCGTGCGCCCACTTCACCTATTCCACAGGATACCTTCTACCTCCTACCAACCCAAGTACCGCTTGAATAATGGGCTCCCACTATTTTCATTTGCTTCATTAACCACTAAGCCACACCCTAAAGCGCGGTGATTTGGTGAGGGTTGGGTTTAAAAAGTATCAAGAATGTGATGAATGGAAATAAGACAGAAGACATGAACAAGTACCACAGAAACTTGTAAACACTAAAAGTGAGGGAGGGACCTCAGTATCAAGATTTGACTAAATTTATGAGATTCATTCAACAATTTATACACCAAAAAAGGCCATATTTCTGGCAACAGATAACTCCACAGTAATCATTTATGACCAATATTGTACAATAACAAATCTTTAAGTATCCCTCACTGCAACATGTGATAACCACTCTTTACACAAGAAGAAAGTTTTTCAATCCTAAAGCATTGAGATTATTGCAGTACTACAATTTCTAATTCAACTTGCAATCAAGTCTCAAGATTTGAATTTTTAAAAGGAATAAATACATAATGAATGTTAATATCACAAAACTTAAAATTAAAAATTGTATCTTGTGAAAGTTTAATTTTCAATTCAGACATACTTGAAGAACTACCACTATCACCACCTAGGGATTCAACAGAACCTTGTGACCCCAATTGCCCATGTCCTTGCTTTTTACTTTTTTTCCTTGTCAAATTTATTCCACCACCTGATAAAATACGTTGCCTTGCAACACCAGCCAAATCATAAACACCATTCTGAAATCATAAACATTGTTCTGAAATATCTTGCGTGTTAAGTGTTAGATTCTTTAGATAGTCAGATACCCAATTCTGAAAATAACATAAAACCTCAACTAAACAAAAAGCATTTTAAAAAATCGCATAAAACCCTCAACTATTTGATCGAAAAGCATAAATTTGAAACACAGTTCTGAAATAAAATCAAGAAAGACAAAAATAAAATACAGTTCAAGACAACAAACACCCTAATTATTCATAATAATCTTCACATTTTGGGAAATTAAAGGAGATCCAAGAGATTCATATATTCACATTCTATTCTATATATAAATAAAAAAGTTCAAAGCTTGCAACCTTACTTGGAATGAAACAGCCGACGGATGTCGGATTTGAGAGAGAAGATCGAATTTGAGAGAGGAAAGTTTGAGAGAGAGTTGAATTTGAGAGAGGGTGCTAATCCACTTTTGCATTTTTTTTCTTTTTAATTATAACAATATATATTTATAAAGTAAATAAATATTTTTTTCACTTCCTCAAATAGTGAGATAATTATTTTTAATAATAAATATTAATTTATTAAAATAATAGCGACCTCATGAGGTCGCAATGTTTAAAATCTTGTTGACCAGTTTTAATTATTTTGACACTAAACTTTCACCCATTTTATTTATGACTTCTTAAAGTCTTTATTATTATGTCGTACAATATTTTTAGAATTTACCGACCTCATGAGGTTTCTTTATTTTAAAAAAAATTAAAAAATAAATTGAGGTGATAAGCAACCTCATGTGGTCTCTTGTTTTTGACCTACTTTTAAGGTCTCTTATTTTAGGTGTCTTTTTATAACTTTTTTAGTAGTGTTATGTGATTTTTATTGATGATTTCTCTAGATTTACCAAGTTGTATTTACTTAGAAATAAAGATAATGCATTTGATGCTTTTGTGTCTTATAAAACTGAAGTTGAAAATCAACTTACTAGAAAAATCAAGATAATTAGATCTGATAGAGGTGGAGAATATGTGTCTTTAAATGCCCTTTGTGAAAAAGAAAGAATTATTCATGAAGTAAATCTGCATTATTCACCTGAGTCTAATGGTGTAGCTGAAAGAAAAAATAGAACATTGAAAGAAATGATGAACTACATGTTAATTAGCTTTAATGCACCTGATAATTTGTGGGGTGAAGCTATTTTATCTGCATGTCACTTACAAAATACAATTCCTCATAAACGAACTGGTAAAACCCCTTATGAATTGTGGAAAGGTTATAAACCTAATTTGAAATATTTAAAAGTATGGGGGTGCCTTGCTAAAGTTCTTTTGCCTGATCCTAAAAAGAGAAAAATAGGTTCTAAAACTGCTGATTGCATGCTTCTTGGATATGCTGAACATAGTGTTGCATATAGATTCCTTGTATTGAAAAGTGATGTACTTGATAGTAATACTATAATTGAGACAAAGAATGCTGAATTCTTTAAACATATTTTTTCACTATGTGATAAAATCTCTCATGCACCAATCGAAAGAGAAAATGAATCTACCTTTAACATTGAGGGACTGAGAAGGAGTAAAAGGTCTTGAAAAAATATTTTTCTTATGGAAATGACTTTCAAACTTTTCTTGTCGATAATGAACCATTAAATTATTTTGAAGCTATATATTTTTTCTGATACTAAATTTTGAAAAAAGGCAATAAAAATTGAAATTGATTCTATCATAAAAAATAATACATGGATTTTAACAGATTTACCTCCAGGTGCAAAATCTATTGATTGTAAATGAATTTTCAAAAAGAAATTTAATCCTGATGGATCTATAAATAAATATAAAGCTCGTTTAGTAGTTAAAGGATTTGCTCAAAAATAAAATATTGACTATTTTGATACATTTGCACCAGTAACAAGAATTTTTTCTATTCGATTACTAATCGCTTTGGCATCAATTCATAAACTTTTTATCGATCAAATAGATGTAAAAACAACTTTCTTAAATGGTGATTTAGAAGAAAAAATTTATATGGTTCAACCTGAAGGATGTGTAGTTCCTGGACAAGAAAATAAAGTTTGTAAATTAATTAAATCTTTTTATGGATTTAAACAAGCTCCTAAACGGTGGCATGAGAGATTTGATCAAGTTTTAATAAAAGATGAATTTTCCTCTGTTGAAGTAGATAAATATGTTTATACTAAAGTAGTAGACAATGATTATGTGATAATTTGCTTATATGTTGATGACATGCTTATATTTGGTACATGTTTAAATATTGTAGAACGTACCAAATTATTTTTGTCTACTAACTTTGATATTAATGATTTGGGCGAAGTAAATATGATATTGGGCATTAAAGTTATAAGGAGTAACGATGGAATAATGTTAGCACAAGAACATTATGTTGAAAGAATTCTTAAGAAGTTTGAATGTTGGGAGGTAACTCCCGTAGCTACTCCTTATGATGCTAACTCTAAATTAAAAAAGAATAATAGTGACCCAATTGCCCAGTTTAAATATGCACAGATTATTGGGAGTCTAATGCATTTGATGAATTTTACCAGACCTGATATAGCTGATGCTGTGTGTAGACTAAGTAGATATACTCACAACCCCAATAAAGAGCATTGGTCTACATTAATGAGATTAATGAAATATTTAAAAGGAACCACAAATTATGATATTCTATATAGAGTATTTCCTTCTACTTTAGAAGGATATTGTGATGCAAACTAGATCTCTGATTCAGATGAGACGAAATTCACTAGTGGTTATGTGTTCACGTTAGGTGGTGATGCAGTATCTTGGAGATCAGCTAAGCAGACGATCATTGCTATATCAACTATGGAATCAGAGTTTGTAGCTCTGGAGTTAGCTGGTACTAAGGCTGAATGGCTAAGAAATTTCTTAGCGAATATCCCTTTTAAAAAAGATGATTTGTTGCCTCATAGCCCTTCTAAGAAGGATGATCTGTCGCCTAATAACCCTTTAGAAAAGGATAATCTGTTGTCTAAAATCCCTTTAAGAAAGGATGATCTGATGCCTCCTGTATATATACAATTATCAACCCGCAATTGCTATTGTGAAGAATAAATCTTACAGTTATAAGAGTATACATATGAAATTGAGACATAATGCTGTTAAGCAATTGCTGAAAGATGAAATAATTTTCATTGATTATGTGAAGTCAGAATTGAATTCGGCCGATTCACTGACTAAACCCGTAGGAAGAAAATTAATTCTTCAAATATCGAAAGAGATGGGGTTAAGGACAATATGATTGTCAATAGAGATGGGAGATCTCATGAAGTAGGTTCATATGGGTAATAACAAGTCGATATTGACTCTGCGCACTTATTGAGAATGCTTGAACTGCTACTAAAATGAAAGGATGAGTTGTTAACTCTTAATGAATTCATAGTTCTTATGAATGGTGTATTTAAAGCAGTGTACACTTGATGAATTCACCTATATGAGAAGTGGAATGAAGTCGTTCCTATGAGACTTTGGCCTAGTTTTTAGAGCTCTCATGAATACCAGGTACGCGCATGACCTATGGCGCAAAATCGCGTTGAACAACAAAATTACGGTCAAAATGTGATTGATAAAGTCTCTGGCTTACAATAAGAGTTATTTGGTTCATAGAAATATTATATTTCACCAATAATTCTGTAAGTTAAATTTTAGCGGTCTAAGTTTGGTTCATAGTCCAAAAGACACCAAACCTATTGCATTTTGTCTATATAAATCCAACAAGTTTTAACGTTTTATTTTAAATATTTTACAATATATGGGGAATTGTAAGATATTTTAAAATATTTAAATTAATTGCTTTGCAATTTCAAGTGAAAAATAAATATATTGAAGTTTCTTTTTTAATAATGAGAAAAAATTAATTTTGACCCCATGGCAAATTAATGATCAATCAATTTACTTGGGGATTAATTAACATGTGTTCTCATACTTATTGCCAAAGTAAATAAATAAATTTATTTATTGCTTTTATTTTTCACCCACTAAAATTGGCTATAAATAGCCAACACTTTCAATAAAGAAAAATGCAACAAAACATATATATTCTCCTAATCTCCTTCCCTTCTCTACTAACTTTTTTCATCTTGTTTTACTTTGCTTTTATCTTGTAATAATTTTATCATTTCCTTTCTAAGTTAAAACTTGTTGGTTTATAATTAATTTTGTTGATTTCTGTATCCTCTGATTAATTAGGGAAGACTTATATAATTCTTGAATATCCTCTAATTAATCAGGAAAGTACTTGTTTAATTCTGGGGAAAGATTTCACATAACGAAAATAGTTTCTTAGGACAGTGTCTAGCACGACTTAAGTATTTTATATGTTACTTAAAATGTTATAATAGTTATATTATTATTATTATTGTTGTTGTTGCTGTTGCTGTTGTTGTTGTTGTTCTTGTTGTTATTATTATTGAAACTTGTGATACTATTATAGAAGAAACATTATTATTGTTGCAGTTTATTTATTGTCACAAGTGTTAGTGAGATTTGTTATCGTTTCCAACAATATGATCCTCTGCAGCGCGGCAGCTACCTTAATTTCACTTCGCTCGCAACCTCTTCTCGGCTTCTCTGGGTTGACGTCATCACATAGTTGACTCGAGGACGGCTCATACATATTAGAGACGTAACAATTAAAAAGAACAAAGGTCTTAAACTTTTTTAAAAAATTAATACTACCTTTTAATAAAGTTTATTTTTTTAGTTTCTTCAGATGCAAAGTTACGTTCTTGATAATTTTTTTTAATCGACTTCTTCCGATAGTTCCTTTCAATTGTTAATATATAATGAATCCATTTAATTTTTCTTAAGACACAATAATTCAAATATATTATTTTCTTTTTAATATTTCTTTCCTTTAATATTTTAAAAATAAAACGCATGACTCCCCTCAAATTCGGAGATCTAATGCGTTTGCCTCTTCTTTAAAGGGTAGAGTCGGCTCCGAGCTGACCGTTAATAAAGTCCTGCATGCATTCCTTCAACTAGCTGCACATTGGATGACGATAACCTTTGACCCTTCGAAAATCTTAAGACTAGTGACTGGGAGAGTTGGGCATGGCCAACTCGAAATTCGAACTGTTTTGAATATTTGATTTGAATTTCTAAATTATGTATTGAATTTTGGATTATAACTTTAAATTTATGAATTTTTCAAATTAAATATAATATTTTAAGTATTTCGATAATGGTATTTTTCTTCTCAAGAGCCTCTTAACTTGAACTCAACTTACATTTTAAAAGATCAAAGTGTCAAGTGGTACTGAAAATATTTTTGTAGCATTCTTAGTTAACTGAGATGGTATCGTATTGGTTTGATGGTTCAAAATTTAACTTTTTTAACTGAGATGGTATCGTACTGGTTTGATGGTTCAAAATTTAACTTTTATATTTTGTTTGAGAATTTTTTAAGTTATATAAGAGTAGAGATCAAAATGATGAATTCTATTAAATTCATATGCTGATCTACATTTGTCCCCACTGTTTGCAACATAATTTAAATTCATAGAAAATAAATTTTAACCACAAACAAAAATACAAAAAAATATTTTTTTTTTATTGATAAACGATTGTGGTTAAAAATCTGTTCCTCCCTTGATCCTTCTCTCTTGATTTTCTCCATAGTTTGAGGGTTGTCAGTGACATACTTATCGAACGTAGGATTTGTATGAATTTCTCCGTAATCCAAGGGCCTTTAGTGGCGTATTTCTTCTCTCTTGATTTTCTCCATAATTCGAGGATTGCCAGTGACATATTTATCGAACGTAGGATTTGATATGAATTTCTCCGTAATCTGAGGAGCTTTAGTGGCGTATTTCTTGAACGTAGGAGTATTTGGATTTGATCTTCATGAAAGGATGTTTTGTGGATCTTCTTGATGTATTTGATTATCAAGAAGAAAGGATTTTGATCTATAAATATCCCATGAATTTATTGGGACTTTGAAGATCGTTGATCTCTTTGTGAATACCCTGTGAATTTGTGGGATACTGGAGATGCCTCTTTAAAGGGATATTTGCCCCCTTTATAAAGATATAATTTAGGGTTTTGGTTGAGTAGTCATCAAGCTAGATTTAGGGTATCGTAGCCCTCAAGAATTCTAATCAAAATTGAACTCTTTTTGTAGAGTGCACAAAATTTCAATGTCTACAAATGCCCTCTGCTTCAAGGCTTGTCGGAGTGTAGACTTGATGAAACTCAAAGATGAGTCTTGAAGTACCGCTTCCATCTTTATGATCCTGCGGCTACAGTTTTGCATATTTGATTTATGAGAGAAGAGATGAAGGGCAGATTTGGTTCCACTAGGCGTGCCGATTTGTTTGCAACGTAATTTAAATTCATGAAAAATAAATTTTAACCACAAACAAAAATATGAAGAAACAAGAATTTTTTATTGATAAATGATTGTGGTTACAAATCTGCTCCTCCCTTGATCCTTCTCTCTTGATTTTCTCCATAATTTGAGGGTTGTCAGTGACATATTTATCGAACGTAGGATTTGTATGAATTTCTCCGTAATCCGAGGGCCTTTAGTGGCGTATTTCTTCTCTCTTGATTTTCTCCATAATTCGAGGGTTGTCAGTGACATATTTATCGAACGTAGGATTTGATATGAATTTCTCCATAATCCGAGGGCCTTTATAGGCGTATTTCTCAAACATAGGAGTATTTGGATTTGATCTCCATGAATGGAAGTTTTGTGGATCTTCTTGATGTATTTGATTATCAAGAAGAAATGATTTTGATCTATAAATATCCCATGAATTTATTGGTACTTTGAAGATCGTTGATCTCTTTGTGAATATTCTGTGAATTTGTGGGATACTGGAGATGCCTCTTTAAGGGGATATCTGCCCCCTTTATATAGGCATAATTTTGGGTTTATGTTGAGTAGTCATCAAGTTAGATTTAGTGTAGCGTAGCCCTCAAGAACTCTAATCAAAATTGAACTCTTTTTGTAGAGTGCACAAAATTTCAATGTCTACACCCTTTTGATGGAATCTACCGTTATTAAATTTTTAAGGGGCACTATTGTCTCGGACCTTAAAAATTCTTTTTGAGCTAAATGTGGGGTATGAAGAAATTTAACTAATCTATACCTATAGTACATAATCTATAAGTTATATTTATAATCTGTTTATCTATGGATTATAGTTATAGTTTATAATTTATAAATAATCTATAATTTATAATTTATAATTTATAATCTCTAATTTATATTTATAATATATTAAAAGTGTAAACACCTTTAGAAAAGTGAATTTAACTTATCCTTTGTTAAAATATTTTATAGTAGATAAACTAGTCTTTTCACTATTATTATTTTATAATATTAATCTATAATCTATTAGAACTGTAAACATCTTTAGAAGTGATTTGAACTTTTTGCCCTTCGTTAAAATATTGTGCAGTGACAAACTAGCCTTTTCACTGTTATTATATTTATGATATTAAATGAAGTCTCCTAAAATTTATTGCATTCAAAGACAGTTTTTAGCACTTTGAAATCAATTAAATTATAATTTAAAAAGAAAATCTTAATTTGAGTCTTTATATGTTACACAAACACAAACACCGTACCTAAAGAGAGGACCTGCAGAGCATGAATAACGAATTCAATGCCAATAATAGAGCTATTGAGACCAAACAAAAATTTATGTAGTAGTAGCAAATTCAACGCCGCCAGTAATAGATCTATGGAGACCAAACAAAAATTTATGTAACAGCTGAATTATTTGAGGAAGAAAGCCAAATTAATTGTGATAATATGTAAATTCAAACGTATGTGACTATGGAATATAGATTGGTAATATCTCCTACTCTTTCTATCTATATATGTTTGAAGCCTGAATGTAGTTGCATTGTTCTAAAAATTATATATGTATGGATATTAGGTGTACATAAGGATCAAAATGTATGGCTACTGACGTATATTACTTTCTTTGCTTTTTAATTTGCCTGTGAGATATAAGATTTGAATTTAATTTGTTTTTTTGGGCCAAGTTCCATATAGTTGAGCTACTGCAGAAAAAAAAAGGTTAATGTTATAAATGTATTTATATTATATTGAATGTCTATTAAGAATATACACAACATTTATCAAGATCTAGTTGATATAAGTATCTGTCAGTGATTAAAGTATCTCTCTTTTAATGAGAAACTAAGAGCAAATTTCTCCTAACGTTTTCTTCATTGTATTACTCCTAAAGAGAAATAAAGAAACCTCTTCTCTTTTCTCTATTTATTCTTGTTGTTCTTACTTTATAGTTCATAATACGTTATTAGTGCGTAGTAAAATTCTTGGAGTACAAGGTAAGTACGATACCTTAAAATTTCCTAGTTTGAGCTTCTATTAAACAATAACATTACCTGTTTTACTGGGAGAAATTGATTAATATTGTGTTTGCTGTTAGAATTATTTGGTTATCGGAAAAAAAAAAGTTATTTGGCTGCTTTTAATTTATCTTTTTTCGGTGCTTATCTTCTTAAAAGACATATATATATATATAGCTTCTATTTCTTCTAAAATTCTTATTATACTATTATTTTTTTCTTGAATTTTTTCGCTTGAATTTATTATAAAGTCTATTATTGTGTTACATTGTTTATCTTTTGAATGTAAAATATGTTCACCCTGGTTGAAATTACACCTTATAGTGGTGTTATCTTTTAACACTCTATATTTCTTTTCAGGTTGGAATCTAAGATCTAAATATTCAAGGCGTGAACATATTTTACATTCAGAAATAAACAATATAACACAATAATAGACTTTATAATAAATTCAAGCGAAAAAATTCAAGAAAAAGATAATAGTATAATAAGAATTTTAGAAGAAATTGAAGCTACTCAAAATAAACATAAAAAGATACTAGATAAGATAGAACAAAATTTAGATTATTTAAAGTCACAAGAAATAGAAATAGACAGAAAAATTCAGTATTTAAATCACAAATTCAATTTAGAAAAGATACCTAAAAAATTAGAAATTGAAAGGCTAGTAAAAATCATAATAGAAAAACTTAAAGAATTAGAAGTAAAAAGTACTCAACTAATATCTAAACTAATAGAACAAATAGAAATTATAACAACAGAAATTAGAGATTTACAAGTAATAACAAAAAGATTAGAAGAAATTTCACTCTCATGAATATAGGAGATATAAATTATAAAAAAGTCTTAGACGCAGTAAAAGCATTTCATAACGAACCAAAAGGTCTTTCTGTACACCTCCCAATAGGTCAGTCAGAAAAAATAATTCTAAAACAAAATAATAATATAATAACATTATTATTAGACTTACATGCTAAATTAGACAGTTTAATAAAAGGCAAAGAAGCTCAAAAACCAATTCAAGAACCGGAACTACCCGAATTACATAAAAAGATAGACATCCTAATAAAAAATAAAGAAGCTCAAGAACCACCAAAAAACCACCTTGAAATAGAAGAACTTATGAATCAGCTAAAAAGAACTGAATTAACTCCTAAACAAGAAAGAAAAAATATAATAAGAAAACCACAAAAATGGACTTTCTATCAAATAGATGGAGAACCATAGAAAACAACGAAAAACAAGGAGAAGAAAGACAAAGAATAAGTTTTTCTGAGAATAAAATAGGAAATAATAATATATTATCCATAATATGTAGAAGACAACCAAATATGGAGCAGAACCAAGAACTAAATGAAATAATAGATGTAGATAAAGATTTGCAAATTTTCCAACAACATCAATCCTAAAACATTATATAATGCAAGATATTTTTCTACAGATAATCAGCTATATAGACATTATAGAGAAGAACAAATATCAGCTATAGGAGAAGATTTTAAAATACTAGATTTAGTAAATGCTAACTCTTTAAGACATATAGAAAATAATAAAATGATACTAATGCATATGTGTTTAATTGTTATAGGAATAAAAGGTCTAACTAGAAAAAATCTAGGATCCAAAGTGTTAATAACAATATATGATGATAGATGGTCAGACGTTAAAAAATCAATAATAGGATTAACTGAAGTAGATATGACAAATAATAGAGGAATATTCTATATAAGTCCAGATTTTTTAATGAACTTAAAAGAATTTGGAAAAAAATATTAAATAGGAATCCAAACTAAAGGGTATGAAGAAATGAATAGTGGTAATAATTTATTATAATTTATTAATGTGCATAGGATTTATCGAAAAATTAACTTTAAGTAGTAATACTAAATTTAAACTAAAAA
>NC_061121.1:200650295-200657865 GCF_002878395.1 Capsicum annuum
ATGTCAGATACAGAAAGTATATACTCAATAATAAGTATTGATATAAATGATAAAGATAATTCTAAATCTGATTCTTCAGAATCAGAAGAAGATAATTTAGTAAATGAATTAGGACAGGAGATAGAAGATCTAGACTTAAACAATCTAGTAATCAATAATTTAATGAATGTCACTCAAGAATGTGTACATGAATTCCAAAGAAACAAAGGTTTAGACAGTAATAGATGTTGTATATGCAATTGGTATCCAAGTAAAGACAACAGAGCTAAGTGTAAAAAATGTTATTTAGAAGTTTCTCTAAACTGTATAGAAAACACTTTAAAGATAAAAATAGAATCAGAAATAAATAGCGAACAGAAATATACAAATAATCAAATCTTAAATTTAAGAGTATCAACTCTAGAAACCCGAGTAAATAATCTAGAACAAAGATTAACCATCCTAGAAAAAGGAAAAACAAAAATCACTATAGAAGAATCAGATACACAAGAAGCTATACATTTAGAAAAACTAGAGGCAGAACTTATGAACTTGGAAGATAATGACACTAGCCTAATATGCAATGAAGATAAAGAATTCTCTACAATAAAAGTATTAATAAAAATTAAAATTGAAGACGTAGAGATAGAAACTTTAGCACTAGTAGATCCCGGATGTACTAGCTGTCTAATTAATAAAGAAATAGTATCAGAACATTTACTAAAAATACTGGAAAGACCTATAATAGCTACCTAAATGGATGGATCACAAAATATCTACAATTATTGCATAGAAAATGTCCAAATAAATTTTTTAAATACATGTAATAAATTCTACAACCCAACTTACAATGTTAATAGAATATTAGCAAGGGATTTAAACATAGGCTCAGACTTTGTTATAGGACTACGCTTTTGTATCCAAAATAAAGGAGGATGTCTCTTAACAAGAGATGGAATAATGCTTTTTAAAAATTTAACTTATACACCGGTACAAACAGTAACATTACCAACAATATATAAAACATTAAAAACACATAAAAAGAATTTAATTTCTAAACCATGTTGCGAAGATTGCCAAAATAACCAATGCCAAAATAGCAACCTGTTAAAAGAAAACAAAAATTTAGAAGATAACTTAGAATATTTTAAAAATTATACTCTACTTAATGCAGAAGGGCAAGAATGCTTAAAAGACATAGAAAAAGACTATACTTTAATAAACATTGAAACTCAATTTTACAACTTTAAAAAAAGAATAGACATAATAGGAATAATAAATAATCCAAAAGACTTAGACAATGTAATAGCAATTTTAGATTAAATAGAAATAATAGGAGAAAAACCTTTAGCACATTGGGATGCTAACGAAGTAATGTGTAAGTTAGATATAATTAACCCAGAATACACCATAAAGACAACATAAATAGAAGCTAATAATGAAGATATAGAAGAATTTGAGAAACAAATTAAAGAATTGTTAAAGTTAGAAGTAATTAGAAGATCAGCATCTAGACACAGATCAACAACATTTATGGTAAGAAACCATAGCGAGCAAATCAGGAGAAAAGATCGTATGGTAATAAACTATAAAAGACTAAATGAAAACACCAAAACAGACGCATATAAGCTACCAGATAAAAGTGAGTTAATTAATAGAATACAAGGTAAAAAGATATATAGTAAGTTCGATTGTAAATCCGGGTATTGGAAGGTAAAAATGCACCCAGATAGTATAGAATGGACAACATTCACCTGTCCAGAAGGACATTATCAGTGGCTTGTTATGTCGTTCGGACTAAAAACAGCCCCACCCATTTTTCAGAGAAAAATGGATGGTATTTTTAGAGATTATAAAAACTTTGTGTTAGTATATGTAGATGACATTTTAGTATTTAGTAGAGATATGCAACAACAGTTAGGACATTTACAAATGGTTTTTAGACTATTTGTCAAACACGGAATAATAATTAGTAAAAAGAAAATGGAACTATGTAAAACACATATTAAATTTTTAGGAATAACTCTAGGAAATGGGAGGATTAAACTTCAATCTCATATAGCCAAAAAGATATTAGAAATTCCAGATAAATTAGAAAATACTAAAGATCTACAAAAATTTTTAGGATTAGTAAATTATGCAAGGAATTTTATTCAAGACTTAGGAAAAATAGCCGCACCTTTATATGCTAAAACTGGAAGCAAAGGTCAAAAATATTTTAATAATAAAGACATTAAATTAGTTCAACAAATAAAAGAAAGAGTAAAACATATTCCAGACTTAAAAATTCCACTAGAAATCGATTACTTAATTTTTCAAACAGACGGAAGCAAATTAGGTTAGGGAGCCATATTAAAAGCAAGACCTAATAAATATAGTGATAAAAATGAAGAAAAAATCTGTGCATACCAGAGTGGACAATATAAAGAAAAAGGAAATATACCTAGCATAGATTTAGAAGTATTAGCCATAATATATGGTTTAAATAGTTTTAAATTATATATCTTAAACAAAGAAGAAGTTTTAGTAAGAACAGATTGTGAGGCAATAGTTAAATCTAGTCAAAAGATAAATGATAAAGCTAGTAATAGAAGAAGATGGTTAAACTTTATGGACACTATATCGGTATATAAAAACATTATTTTTGAATATATTAAAGGAAAAAAAATGAATTAGCAGATAAATTAAGTAGGTTACAATTAAAAACAAAATCTGTTTAACCGGCTAATATTTATTTCAGCATGCGACCAACTAGTCAACATGCAGCAGACAAAGGCAAGGGAACATCGTCTTCCTCGTTTCAAGACATTTATTTTCAGACAATGCTAGGAAACGTTAGATTTAGACCCCAAAACTCTATCGAACTCCAAAACTCCATGCAACCACTGGAGAGAATAGACTTTGGGCCTTTTAATTTAATTGCTTTCCCACCTAGTAATTATTCTTTTAACCTAAGACCAGAACATATTTTAGATAGACCCCAAAAATGCCTAATAGACAATTTGTGGATAGCAAACCACAAACCAGACCATAAATATTTTTTAGCTGCCATGAATGCTTTATGCTAATATATATCAGATAAAAGTAAACCTAAATTCAAATATTATATAATTATACATGGTAAGACAAACAAAATTTTTTAGACATGGATAGAGGTACTAGACTCTATAAGTGGTATAAAAAATCTTCTTTACAAAGGTTTCAATGATTTTTCTGAAGCTTCTGATTATGCAAGAGGACACCTAGGACCTAATTTTTTCTTATCTCCAGCATTAAGACAAAATCCTAATCAGATTCCTTAGTACAATATCCAAAAAGACTCAGGTAAAATAATTTTTTGTGACCATTGCCACTCTATGACCGAGGCCTTCAAGAGATTAAATCTTTAAAAGGAGGCTCTTATTATAGAAAACTCTAGACTCATGGAACAAATACAGACTTTACAAGACAAACTGAGTAAATTTTATACAAGAAAGACTAATGCCAGTACTCAGACACAGAGTTCTCCATCTCCACAAAAAGTGGATGAGAAGGGTGTGCATTCCCCTCTGAATGCTCAAAAATCCACTGTACCAGATATTGGTGCAGCTAGTCCGGCTCAAATGGTAACCGATAAAGACAAATCAAATCCGTTAAGGGCTGTCACTTTGCCAAAAAGTGAAGATGAAGCAGGACCTTCATCAAAACCACATAAGACTAGTACCTTAAAAAAGACATTAACGACAAAAAATAAGAATAAACAAATTGAGATTATTGTAAAATAGACATTAGAAAAATTCTTTAGTAGCCAAGAACAAGATAAGCATATGGATAATAAAGACAAGCAATGTACAAGAACAGATAGAGTAGTTCCAAAAATGAATAATACAGACATTAATATTCCAAGATCATCAGATGAAGAAGATGATAGATTTGAAGATAGTCTTCTCCATGATGCTCAGGATCCCTATGAAGATGACTCTAGAATGAGTTTCTACACCATAGCCCTGCACAACTTGGACACATAAGCAAACAAAGATAAGTAATAAAGGAGATTGATACTATAAGGTATAAAGTATTGTAATTATGATAAGAGTGCCATGTGGGTATGCCCACTTAGAGTCTTGTAATTAAGTCTGTGTCAGAGTGAGTGCTTCCTTTATCATTACTTTCCAAAAAGAAAGAAAAGTTGTTGAAGCACGCATCAAGAAAAGAGAAATAATAATGCATGTGATGATGGGGCCCAATGTGTACCCGACCTGCATTATTAAAGAATCTTATCCTTACTGGTCGGCCATATTGTCAAGGCCACGTAGTTTGATCCTAGTCCACTCCTTTTTACTTGCTTCAATCTATATAAGATTTGTAACTTAGTAGAAGAGGGTAGATCGAAAAAACCTTAGAACCTCTCAACATACTTTCCTATGTATAAATCCTCCTTTTCAAACCAACCTGTCCTCTTGGTATAAATCAAAGTTTGTAATATAAGGAAGTTGAATAAAAAAGCTTTCCGTTTTCCAAAGTCTTTAGGGGATTCCCGAAAGGGAAATCTCTATCCCAGTTACTTTATGTAAGTTCTTATTTATTTTATATTTCCCCATCAAAAATATGTTTTTAAAAATTTTAGGTGTTTATATTTTTTTTAGAAATTATAGATATATTCGCAGAACATCATGTATATTAAATGTTTGTTTAAATTCATTACCCTTAGTATATGGTTAACCTCTTAATTTCTTAATAACAACGATGGATTAAACTGTACATTTCTAGGAATTCTGGCCTTGATAGTCCACTATGTCTGCAGAATAGACAAAGGACGAGTGTTAGTTGCCAGATGAAAGTTTCGGGGTGTGGTTAAAGAAGTAAGTTGTTAGGAACATAGGTTAAGACGAAGAGATGAACCGGGTAAGATAAAAAAAATAAATTAAAATTGAGTAAAATATAAAATATAAGAATGATAAATGAAAATATAGAATATAAGAATGATAAATGTGAAGAAACAATGGGAAAGAGGGAGTACTGAGTAGGATTTTTACAAAAATCTTGAAATATCGCCTTTTATTATCGCATATTTTATTGGTATCAGAGCGAGAAGGTTTTGGGAACAATACTAGAACAATACCTATTACTCGCATATATAGACAAGTGTATAAAAAGACATCTAGCTTTTAGAGATATAAGGTTGAACTATTTCTACTTATATAGAGAATATAGAAAAAAGGATAATATTATCGCTAGAAAATATAATTTAGAAGAAAGTAGAAAAAGGTTAATAGAGGCAAATAGATTATATAAAATATATAATACATCTAGACCAGTGTGAAAAGACTAGTAAGCGCCTTGAATTGAGAATTAAGTGGTTGTGATAGAGATTTAGAAAACAATAGTTTAGGAATAAAGTGTCTTAAAAAACGTATTAGCACACAGGCTTATCAATTAGGATAATATATGCAAGCCCTACCTATTTTTCAAAGACTAAGAAAAATAAATAAGTGGATAGAAGAAGAATCTGGTATTAAAGCTGAATTAATAAAGATAGATAAAGCATTAAAAGAAAATATAAAAATAATTAAAAATAAATTGACTAAAAAAGACCTAGACGAATTAGACATAAAATATTATAAAACATTATTAACACACTTTGAAGAAGATTTAGAATTTAATAAAGCAAGATTAGACAACTATTTCTGGAGAACAAATTTATATAAACCACAAGCAGATAAAATACCGCTAGGATAATAAATGCCTATAAGATATATTGAATATATTAGAGAAATTCAACGGCAATATAATAGAGAATTTACTTATAAACATTAACTTGTAAAAATTTTGAAACAATTTAAAGAAAGACTAGATTTGTTAAATAAAGAAATAAGAAACCTAGAAATAAATATTCTAAACTTTAAAGAAACAGAAAAAATACTTACTATAACCTCTAAATATTAAAAAAAGGCATTAATTAATGAACAATCTCGGCTAATAGAAAATATACAAGAAGTAGAATTAGATATAACTTATACTAATAGTAGATTGAAATATCAAACAAAGCTAAGTAAAAAGTACCTAGCTAAGTAAAAAGTACCTTAATTTGAATCACTTAGGATAACAAAATAGCTTCTTTAAAACGCCTTGAATATTTAGCTCTTAGATTCCAACCTGAAAAGAAATATAAAGTGTTAAAAGATAACACCACTATAAGGTGTATTTTATTGGTATCAAAGCGGTTGGCTACTACACCATCTCTTTTATACCATCTATCTTCTATTTCTCTTTCTAAAGCTCCAGGTAATTTATTAAATAATTTTTTGCCTAATTCTTCATTAAAAGTGTTTCCGCTGATAGTGTAATAATAAAAATAGTCTTGTAGAAATTTCTTTATTATACCCAATGTGAAATGCTTAGTTGTTCTAGTTTTATTAATGCTTCTTTTTGTAATGCTAATAATCCACTATTTGAATCTTTTTCGATTAATAACATGTGCATTTTATTTGTGAAATTATAGGAGTTTGGTCCCATACTTAATAGAACCAGGAAATCATATGGGCAGTTTGTCTTAAAACTTTCCCATGTGGCTTTTGCAGATTCTCCTAAAAAGGTTTCCAAATATTTGTACATTGTTTCCGTATCCGTTTCCGTATAATGTCTTAAGTAATCTGCTGCTACTATTCCTTTCCATAGATCTATTACTGTATCCCACATTTGTAGGTCCTGTGCTGCTATATTTAGAATTTTACCTTTACTACCTCCTTCTTGTAGTTTACCTGGTTCTTCTATTGACATTCTCTTACCTGCTGGTCTTATATTATCTCCTCTAAGTTCTGTATCTAGATTTATTCTAATTGTCGGTCTCTAGGTACATTACCTGTACTATAATCTATTGGTTGAGGATTAGGGTTGTTTGTTGAAATAGGCTAGCACTTGACGAGCTAGTTGGTTCTAATTCTGCTAGTTCTTTATAACTTATTATAGAACTTAATACAGATATTGTGTCTTCATCTTTTCTTTCAAGAAATAGTTCTTGATTATTTCTATATCCTAAATTATCACTTCTTTCCAAACAATTTTTAAAATGTTCTATACATTCTTCTATTTTCATTTCATCTTTTTGAGATCCTTTACATTTAAAAGTTATATGTTTATATTCTTCTGCTAAATTTTGAGCTTTTTCTATTACCATATCTACTTCATAACCTTCTTGTAGAATTTCTATATTCATAATTCGCTTTCTGTTTCTATATTACTTTCTGTTTCGACATCGTTTAAATTTCTTTTAGTATAACTATAATCTGTAAATCTAACTGAAGTTTCTCCTTTACTTGTAATGTATAATAAATGAGAGTCTGGTGTGAGGATTTTTGGTTTATTAAATTTATTTAGATTCCATTCTAAACCTGCATATACTTCTGGGTCTATTTTTATTGGTTTTATTAAACTTATGCCTTTATTTCCCATTATTTCAACTACATCATTTATTTTTAGTTTAAATTTAGTATTACTACTTAAAGTTAATTTTTCGATAAATCCTATGCACATTAATAAATTATTACCACTATTCATTTCTTCACACCCTTTAGTTTGGATTCCTATTTTAATATTTTTTTCAAATTCTTTT